>NC_080378.1:13721766-14019194 GCF_014773155.1 Arachis stenosperma
TTATCGGGATAGAAAATAAGTTTTGAAGACCATTTTACTCATTTCACTTCCATCAATTTATATAAAGATGGCTAGCAAAATAGTGAAATTACATCCACAAGCTTCCTTGGTCGAACACGTGTCCTCAATGTAATTACATTCCTGCCCTACATATACATCTTTATTTACAACTTCTGTCCTTTTTTATCTTTCTTTTAACCTATTTGAAGCTGAAAAGTTGAGGACACTACTTATCTCTCAAACTCTCTCTCCTGCAATGTTGTGATCTGTTTCAAGGTCCCTATTTATCTACTGGATCGAAGGCAGTGGTGGCTTCAGCAATCCCCAAATCACTCTTTTGAGTTCAAATGCTGCTTTGTGATTGGTTTTGTGGTATAAACATGGGATTGGCGAGTAATTATTTCCCAGGTAATTGTTCTAATCTTTGGTTAATAGGATTATGGGAAAGTTCCAGCAATTTTGGGCGGGATCTCTAAAAAATTTTCAAATTTCAATCCTTTTGGTAAGATTAGATAGTAAGGTGTAAATAATTCTTTCGTTTTGCCGCGCATGCGTGGTTTGGAATCAAGGATATAAATAGAGCATGTCGGTTATGCAATGAACTCACCAATTTCAAATAGTGTATATCTTTTACTCACATAAGCGGTTTGGAATCAGAGGCTTCTAGGTTTTTAAATCGCAGATGTCTATGAGTCAACATAGGGGTAGCATGAATCAAATTGTTGATCGTGTTGCAGATATCAATCCAACAAAGTTAGGTTGGAATTTAGTGGTTGGTGTTGTCCGTTTATACGAGTTATGCAGCCAATCCAATCCTGCTGATGTTTATAGCTTAGAGATGGTGCTGCAAGATGAACAGGTATTTTATTTCTATGCTGATTGTAATTTATTGGCATTGTGGTTATATAGTTGGTTGGCATTTGTGGTCTTATTAGTTATTTTTTCTATTTTCAGGGTGATCGGATACATTGTTCAATCCCAAAAGGAAATATTGTGGTATTCAAGACCTTGATACGTGAGAATGGAATATACTCGATGAGAAATTTCATTGTTAAAGGAAATAACAATTTCGTGAAGACAACGGGGCACAAATATAAATTGAATTTTTACATGAAGACATGTGTTTCACGTCTTCCCAGTGATACGTTTCATTTAAATCCTTTTAGTTACGTTCCATTCCCTGAAATTGAGGCAATGGTTGGAATGAATCGCATTCACCTGTTAGGTAAATTTCTATAATATGTAGTGTTCGGTCCATTTGTTTCTGTTGGTTTCATAATTTGGTTTTAATTGTGGTTTCCTTTTTTTTTTGTCATTTTACAGATTTCATCGGTCAGGTGGTGGGTAAGGAAAATGCTCAAGATATGGTTACGAAATCCGGCCAGCAGAGTAAATGCATTGCACTTTACCTGGAGGATTTAGAGTTAGTTTTTTTTGTGTTATTAATGGGTTTGTTTATATAATGTGCTCTGCCGAAATTCCTTTATCATTGTGAATAATCGTTATGTCATTGTTTAGGCAGAATAGGATGAAGTGCACCCTCTATGGTGAATCTGTAGATAAAGTAATTAGTTTCATGGATAAACCAGAAAACGAGCCAGTCATCTTGGTGGCACAGTTGTTTAAGCCACATTTCTACTTGAATGAAGTCAGTGTTCAAAACAGTCTTTATGCTTCTCGGGTTTTTTTCAATCCAGATATTCCTGATGTTGTATCATTTAAGAATAGGTAATTATAGTATGTATTAGAACTGTTATTTATTTTGGTGAAGATTTATTATTAAAGGATATGCATTCTGATGTATTATTCGCTTTAGCTTAATGAAACAGGGTGAGAGAGCGTCACAGCCTATTAGTCACATTGATAGGCAACCTCAATACTCTGTTAGTCATGAGCTTTCAGCCGGGGCATTTCCAGTAAAGACAATTGAGGAGATTCTTAACATGACAACTGTGTGTTTTTTATTCCTGTTAGTCCGTATTAGTTAAATGATTTAAATCATTTTCTTTACGTTTTTTTATTTACGTGTTGTAGGAAACATTGTGCTGGGTTGTTGGAACAATTGTCTCCATTGAGGTTGGTGCTACAGATTGGTTTTATGCTTCGTGTAAGACTTGCCCGAGAAAAGTTAAGGAGAACAAAGATCG
The DNA here is from genome assembly GCF_014773155.1 of Arachis stenosperma. NCBI lineage: Eukaryota > Viridiplantae > Streptophyta > Magnoliopsida > Fabales > Fabaceae > Arachis > Arachis stenosperma. The sequence goes on from NC_080378.1 coordinate 13,723,914, forward strand.
ATATTTTTGCGAGTACTGTGGAAAAGTGGGGTTTAATCCTCCGTTGAGGTTGTGGAATTGATTTATAAGTAGTTATGATAATGTGAACAAAGTCTGAATAATAGAAAAGCTTGTGTTGCCTAAATGTGTTGACATTATTGCTTTGTAGGTATCGGCTTAATGTTGTCATCACTGATGGAACTGGATGTGTTAATGTTATAATATGGAATCAAGAAGCCAAATTGATTATGGGAAAGCCTGCAGGTGACATGAGAGACCTGAGTGTAAGATAATATTTTCATTCTTTTCTTTCATATAAGATCATGCTATACAGTTTAAAAGTGTTTTGTGTCTTACATATTAGCTTGATACCTTGAATTAGCAGAAATCTGAAAGCACTAATTCCTACCCAAAAGCTTTTGACTCACTGCTTGAGAGGAAGTTCCTTTTTAAAATATCCGTTGGAAAGAAAAATATTAGTACTCTTGACCAGGTATATAATGTAATTAAGATAAGTGATGATGTCTCACTTATTGGAATGTATAGCTCCCAAGCTTCCTCTGCAGAAATTGAGGTCTGTTTTCAACCATTGTCAAAAATTTAGGTTCTTATACATAAGTTTTTTTTATCCTATTTTTCATTGCTTTGGTATGTTTTGGCTTAGGGTGCGGATCCAAGTGTTTCAAATTTGTTGGCTATAAGTGGACAAACTGATAATGAGTCGGACGGAATGGTGTAGCAGTTGTTTCTTTATCAAAGGTAATAGATTCTTATAATTTCCTTATATAAAAACTTATTTAACAATCCATTAAAAATCCTGAATTTGAGAAATTTGTTGGATTGTGCAGGACTCTGTAATGGAAAGTAATTCTGATATAGGGTTGGAAACTCCTGCCAAATCTACGGGTGTTGAATTTGTTTCAAATTCTACAATAATGGTTGGGATGGATAGTCCAGATGTGCAAGGTTCCAGCAACAAGACCACGAGACGTGGAGCTGGCAAACGAAAGATTGAGTGAAGATCTATTATAGTTATTGTTGTTTATAGTTTTAGATGTAGTTGGTCGTAGGCTGAAGTATAGAGAAGTATGTCTTTTGCTAATGTTTCCAATTTACATGTCTTAGTGCTGTTTATTTACGGATGAAGTAATGTGGTTGACCATCTAAGTTTCGGTATCAATCTGTGTTGTTAAGTGTAACCCTTTATGGTTAAATGTTATTGAAGTTAACATATTATGTGCAAATATTATTTCTTATTTAAAGAGTACCTTCTTTTAATATCAATTTATATATATTCAATAGGTTAATCCAGAGGCAGGTGTGTAATGAAAACTTACCAATCTTAAACATGTCCGTAAATTTACTTCGAACTTACATTCATAAACTCTATGTGTGGAACATGTTGCTTTGACTTTATTTTAGTTGAAAGCCAAAGTTGAAAATTAATTTAAAATAGAATTGTTATCATGCTAAAGGAAAAGGAAGTTGTAGCCTAATAATAAGTTATGCGACTGCCTACCAAAAAGATTTATAGACTACTTTTTATACAACCTTATCAGTGAATATATATTGTGTGTGGTTGAATAAAATTACAATAGGAGATTAATTGGAAAATATTTTACAAGGTAGTATAAAATTATTAGCTTTTTTGGTTACCATTAGCTATTACAACCTTATATAAATAGTTGTGGAATAAAAACTCAGAATTCCATAGGAGATTAATTGAAAAATATTTTACAAGGTAGTATAAAATTATTAGCTAATAGAAAAAATATCCATGTAAACAATTATTTTGTTTAGATTCAACAATAAGATATGACATGTATTCAACTAATGTTAACCAAATTAACTTTATTAACATTTTTTGAGGTAGGCTATTGAGTTATAAAATAAACATCACCTATACTATCTAGAATAACCATCTGAGTACTAGGGATAATAAACATCTCAGGTCAATTTTCGAGATCACCAAAGATCGAACTCTTGACCTTTCAGACTTAGAGTTCTTATACCATGTAATAATACCACTCATTCCAAAAGTTTCAATTGATGTGAAAAGGTAACATTACTGATTATATCTCTAATACTTCTTAAATCTCTATTGTACACATTGTACAAACATTCCATTAGCTCCCTATACTTTCTCAAAAAATATAACATTAGAAACCACATCTATAATAAAATTTATGTAATCTCTTCACTAATTAATAAAGGGTCCTTATGGTTAGATCAGACTTTATGTTATCTCCAACTCTAAATGATTATTTTAACTCATATGTAATAGAGAATACATGAATACATGAATATATGTTTTTAAATGAGAAGATAAAAAATCTGTGTCTCTCCTGACATAAGGAATAAATTTTTTTAAGGGAAAGATGGTAGAAACAAAAGAAAAAAATGATAGCTAAAATAAACGGTCTGTGTCAATATTAATGGAAAATCTAAGGAGAGATTATGCCGCTTAAAGATATACAATTGCCACAGAGAGTCTGCACTCGATTAATTGCATTAATGGCGTTCATTTGTTAATGTCGACATAAACTCTCCCTTAACTTTATTAGCTTTCAAATCTTTGCAATGATCCCCATCAATCAATCAGAATTTGGATATTCATTTATAGATCATGTAAAATATACTGAAATAAACAATTTTATTCGATGGTAACCCTTTGAAGCAAAATGTTGATAAGCCGTCATTATTGAAAGTAAGACTAGACTAACTCATTTAATTGACTAGAAAGAAATGACTGATCTTAAAGGACGGTATCAAGAAATGTGAAGTATTTGCTATACAAAGCCTGGTATATTAGCTATCATTATTTAGTGCTGAGAAATTAGCATTTTATCATAAAATGATTATTCAAAATTTGTGAGTCCCTACAAGCATGAAAATAGTCAACTTAATTTTTATGATTTCATACCTTAATAGGGAAACACTTCACTATAAAATGGCCTCAACTGAGCTACCATTTCATATTCAAAAAATAAACAAGTAACTAACACTTATAACTATCAATAGACTCTTTTCTATCATTGTCTTTGCCTTACTTCTCAGTTACAAAAATGAGTGACATTCCCCCTAAGGGAGTCATCCTGCCAGACCTTCCTAATGAGATCATGCTTGGGATATTTCATCGTTGTGATGCAAGAACGCTTTTAAGTGTTCGATCAACATGCCGCTATTGGAGAAACAAACTTAACTCCTATGAGTTCATAACAGAAATGGGAACAAGATGGAAAAGCAATGGTTGCTCCCTCTTTGCACATTTCGGATTCTCATCTAGGTGGGCTACTCCCCTAGATTGGATGATGAAAATTAATGCATGGAGTGGTCAAACCTCTGCATTCCAATTTCCATTTTTGTTAACACAAGAGGGATGGTTTCACATTATTGGTGTTCAGAATGGTATATTTTGTATACGTTATTGTTCTATGGGGAAAAGAACCTTTATACTTACTTGGAACCCAACAACTAGGAAGTCTAGCATCATGAATGATCCTGGAAAACATTATTGTGATGATTGTGCTTTTTTCTTCTCATTTGTTTACTATCCCAGGTCCGTTAATTATGCATTGTCCACCTATTCAAGGAAAAGCCCGAAAGTCCTGGATGGACATTAACAATGTCTACAAATTTAGTCAGGGGTTGGAATGTGTCGCTCACATGTCCACCCTACGTTGATAGACTGGATCCTGATTACGTTTTCCTTGATGGTGTTATTTATTGGGTAAGTTGCTTACTTCATGAGGAGGATGTTGACCCTCCATGTATTGTATCATTCTCTGTAGTAACATTTACTTTTCATAAATATTCCCTTCCAACTGAAGCTCATGCCCATTGCCTTAATCTGTTGATCCGAAATGATAAGCTCTGTCTGGCTACAAATAATCATGATGATCAGTCATATAGCTCTACCATTTGGCAAGCTGATGCTATCAATGATGATATTATTTGGAGCAAGCTATATACGTTTAATGGTATTGGGGTTCCTTACATACCAGCACTATTTGTTGATGATAACCTTTTACACATCATGGAAAGGCATCTACCAATGCTGGATATGGATGGTATGAAGTCGACTTATTTCCATATTCTCAAGTACAACGAAACAAATCACACAAGGAAAACAGTTCGGTGGATCCAATATGACAACTACGTGAAAATGAAATCAATCCATAAGTTCAACGAAAGTTTCTTCCCAGTCTAATTTACAATTTTAATGTCTTCTTTGTTATATTTGGTGTGCTGGTAGTATCTGTCTGTTTTTAGTTTTCTATCATATTTTATTTAAATCTTTTTTGCTGTTATTAGTTGTTAGCAGTTGTATTAGTTTAGCGTTAGTTTGAACGGGAAAGATTGCTCACGAAAATAGTTGTCATATGCCCATATCTACTTTTAAATTAATAGTAACATCTCACTTTTTCTTAGTGATGACTTGGTATTATGTATTCATTTTACCTGTGCAATCTTCATGGCTATTAAATTGTGAAGGGTTTGAATTTATATATTACTTTTAAATTCATAAGTTTATATGTTTATTGCAGTTTCACTGTAAAATGTAGTAAGATTATATCAATAGTGGATCATACAATGTTTCAATCATAACTTACTATTGAGTTATACCTAACTGGATCCAATATACACAGTCCATACTAAGATTTATTTTTAATTTACATAAATATATGGACATATTTCCTTATAACTTATTTTTTACAAAAAAAAATTATTTTCACTTTCTTCAATTTTAACCGAATGTTCTTATTTAAATTAGTACATAACTGTACAAAAATGTACCAGATATTATACAATATAAATATAAACAAAAAATATACAATAAAAAACAAACTCTTGATTCAATCGGATAACTAGCTTTGTTAAGTTTATCACTAAATTTTTTTGTGTAAAGAAAAAAAAACAAGATAGATTTAAAAAAAATTAGCATACATAAGTCAAAGAAATAATATGTAAATTACATACATAATCACATAAAATTTTCAGAAATTTATAATTATAATATGCATTAAAGTCAAAAGATATATGCAATTAAAGGTATTCAATTACCTAAATTATTTTTTTGATATTTTAATGTTAAAGGTAATTAATTATAGTCAGTTAGAGTACATAAAGAGTACATATAGTTAATCACAATACTTTTTTTGTTTTCTTTCCTTATTTATTTAAAATTTTTAAAATGAATACGTGACAATTTTTTTCATTTTGGTTCTAAAATTAAGCTATTACGGATATATCCTATGCAAATTGAAAACTGTAAAGAAAGGATAGAAACAAAATAAAATGTAGGGAGGGTTTTGAAATTTTTAAAAAAATTTAAAGCCAAAAATTTACTTTACTTGATCTATAATTCTTAGTTAAAAACTTACATCCTAATTAATTATATTAGTTACAGGTATTATTATTGTATCTGATTTTTTTTAAAGAGAAAATTTCAATCCCCTCCCTGCGAGATGCGAAAATGACGCTCCCCTCCTCTCTGTTTATAAAATGTATATTTTCCTCCCTTATAACCTTTAAAAAAAACCTCCTCTTTAATCCAGTTTAAAATTTTTTATGTTAACTTTATATATTTTTCAAGAAAAAATAAATTATTTTTTACAAAAAGATCCTTTAACGTAAATTTATTTTTTTTAATGGGATTTTGCTTGCGAAAGTACCTTTTAATAAATTAGTTTTTTATTGACAAAATTAAATTTTGACCAAAATAATTTTAAAAAAATTCAATAATTAAAATATTGTTTTCTAAGATTCTCTTCAATAATTTTTTGATTATTAAATTATGATTTTAATAAATTTTTTGTTTACAATTTTTTTTATTATACTATTAATTTTTCGATATCAATGTATATTATTTAAACTTTAAATAAAAAATTTACAATTGTTAATGTGTATAACAATTATATATATTGATTTTGAAAAATAATCTTACTAATATATTTTTTAATATTAAAATAATTTATATTGATATCAAAAAATTAATAGTAAAATATAAAAATTGTTAGAAAAAATTTTGGTCAAATCATAATTTAATAATTAAAAAATTGTTAAAGGGTATCTTAGAAAAAATTAATTTTATTATTAAACTTTTCTAAAAATATTTTTGGTCCAAATATAATTTAAGCAATAAAAATAATTTATTAAAAGGTATTTTGGCAAGCAAAATTTAATCAAAATAAATTAAATTTTTTGTTAAAGAAAATTTTTTTAAAAAAAATTATTTTACGTTGAAAAATGGATATAATTAACACAAAATATTTAAAATGTATTAAAGAATAGGTTTTTTAAAAGTTATAAGGGACGAGAATATACGTTTTAAAAACAGAAGAGAGAAAAGTGTCATTTTAGCATCTCATGGGAGAGGAGAGTGAAATTTTCTCTTTTTAAAAAAATCCTGATATGAAATTTTAATAACTTGAAAACATACCTGAACAAGTTTTGTTTTAAATTTATTTAATACAACAACAGAATTGACACGCAAGATTGATAGGCAACTTTTGGAAACTTTGGAATAGGAATAAATTACAAAATGTAGCCATGCTATTTAAAATGTGAAACATAATTCAAAGCCAAAAACTTACTTTACTCAATATAGAATTATTAGTTAAAAACTTATATCTTAATAAATTATATTAGTTATAAGTATTATATCTGATAATTTTTTATAATTGCTGATATAAAATAGTTAAAGTCAGTAGAAAAGACTGCCATTAAAAAAATGCCATAGAATATTTTATGTTATTCATGAGTGATATTGACAAAATATTAAAATGATGCTCTAAATTTTCTGCTATTTGACCCAAATGTTAAAAATTCAAATAGTACACAACTAAACAAGTTTTTAAATTTAGTGAGCACCGATGAAATGTAAAAAATAAGGACAACTTTCTCCCCAGGTTAATATATTTACCTTTTTAGGATTTTCTATTAAAAGCACAGTTTATGTTATAGAAACTATAATTTGTAGGTTTCCAATTCATCGGGGAGATTTTGTTCTCTATAGCCTACACAAATGACAGTATATAGTATCGACAATTAGTCCTGTATCAACAATCTATCATATCAAGGTATCTGAAATAGTATTACTTTAGCAACACAGTAAACAATGCATTGACTTTTATTAAAAAAACTTAATATTTTATACTCAAAGAATGACTACACACTGACAAAACTAAAAATGACTTTGAAGAGACATTTTTTCTTTATATAATCAGGGAACCAAACTCTTTTTTCCAATTATTAAAGAAATGGATCACGTGCTTTTAACTAGCATAAATATATAATATTAACTTCAGTAATGGAAACTTATACTCACAAATGGCTATAAATTTCTAACCTTTACAAAACCCCCTTTTCAACATTCCCAAAAAATGAATAAACACTATACACCACCAAAAAATGCGATAAAATCCCTCCCAAAAGAGTTAATCATTGAGATTTTATGCCGAACTGATCCTCTTACTATTGGGAGATGCAGACTCCTGTCAACAGAGTGGATGAAAACACTATCAACTTTTGAATTCTTATCCCAACATTATATGTTTCATTCAAAGAATCAATGCTCAATTCTAATTCAAGCTTCCTTTTCTCAATGGCCAGGTCAGAAAAATTCGATCATTAGGGTCAACCCAGATAAAGGTAATAGATTGTATTCATTCTTGCCACCAATATTAAGTCAGTCTCTATCCTTTAAAATCATCGGAGTTGAAAATGGTAATATTTGTTTTTCATATCAGACGAACGAACATACACATTTTCTGTTGGTATTCAATATATTAACTCGAAAAACCAAAGAGATTACTACTTACAACAAATTTGATTCCATAATCTCAATGAATAATATCTTAGCTTTTGTATATCTTCCAAGAGAGACTCAGTATTGTATTTTCCATGGTTTTAAAAAATCCTCAAATGATAAACATATTCTATATAAGATATATTCTTCCAAAACTCGACAATGGACAAGAATGTATGGTTGTCATGGTGTTATAGGAAAAATTAGTCCTGAGTATGTCTCACTTGATGGTCATTTGTATTGGATCAATTGTTCAGCTGACCAGTCCTCAGTACCAGAGTCAATTGTGATTTTCTCGATTATAACGAGAGAAATCAATATTTTGCCTATACCAGTACAATTTCGATCACATTGTCATAAGATCTTAAGTTATCAGGAAAAGGTTTGCTTCATTTCTTACCCTGGAAGTGTAGATAATGTCGTGTATCCATGTGGAGCATTGAACGAAGAAGGAATGATTCTTTCTCATGGAAGGGAAGACTCAAGTTACAAGGTGTAAAGATATACGACCATCCTAGATTATTTATAGACAAAGATCTCATTACATTAACGGATGAGAGTATACATACAGGAAGACCTTCCAATGAAATTGTACTGTCAAGATTCAAATATTCTGAAGGATATTTAAGACACCATCTTCAATGTGGAGCATGGTGGCATCCCACGGAAGTCAATTTTATTAACCAACTTTGTCTAGGGTTATTCCCAGTTGAGTAGGATTGTAAAAAACAAAATCTTTTGTATTATTCTTTTCTACAGAACATGACTCAATCAAGTTGAATGCTTTTTTTCAAGAAAAATTTCAAGAAAAGTTATTATCGATGACCAAATTCCGTGTAATTTAATTTGTATAAGTCAATAAAAATAGCATTTCACCTTATAGGAATAAAATATTCAGGAAAATAATTCTTATCATACCAGAAATGATAAGTATAAATATATCAATTAGAGAATTATGAGTAAAAAGATCGTGAATACAACATTGTTTTAATCAATAAGAAGTTTTTTTAAACTAAAAATAGTAAGATATAATTTTTTGAACAAAAAACAAAAACAAAAACAAAAAGAACTACATAAAATACATTACGCCAGTGGCATTGAGATATCTTAAAGAAAACAAACAGAAATAAATTAAACTAACAATAAATAAATAAGTAAAGAAAACAAAGGTTATGAGTTTCTCTTTATACAATAGTAAATAATATAATAAAAAAATTCAGCCCCATCCCATCAACATCGGAAATAACTGGAAAAAATTAAAATAATAACAAAAGTTTCTTGGGAAAGACAGTACATAACTAATTTTATCCTTGGATTTCTAAGACATTTAGAAAAAAAAATCTTAAATTTAGGTATGGCCAAAATAAACATATTATCAAAATATTAGCGTTAGCTAAATTTACTAATTAAATAATTTTCATGCTTGATTATTTTTAAACGTTGAAATAGCACAAATCACAATAATAAAATAAAAGAAGAAAAAAACAAAAAATCATAACGCATGCATTTGTACCAAATGCCAGTTTCACACATTCCCATGAGTACATAGCCATTAACCACGTTCCTAATTTTTTTTTCCTATGATGAAAAAAAAGAGGCACAATATTATAGAAAATTAGACATTCACGGAACCAATATATGGGAACAATAAACAAATAGTACAAGACAAATTGTACTTATAAAGGCAAATGGAGAACATGCATAGTCTATTAGATAATGCACACATCAAGTCACTCTGAGTGTGATTCTATTTTAACATTATCAGGAAAGTATTTTACTCCCAAGAATATTAATAATAAACCTAAATCTGAGTTGTAGGTTGGTTCTCCATGTAGAATATATAGAAAGAGTACACAATTATCTAACCAAGAACAAGGATAAGTAGGTCACAACAAACCTTTTTAATGTGTCTTAGACTTCCACAAAACTTTTTGTTTTAACACCTGCATCTTCATAAATAAAAACTTCCAATTCACAACTTTTAATAGAGATCGTTCCCTCTGTAATAGTTTGTACTTTTCCTCTCCGTAATAGTTTGTAGTTTTCCTTTGTAAAAGAGGTAAATGAAACACATACAAGGCTTATTTTCACAAACTAAGCCTCCATCGCTACAGTTCCTTCTGTAGCCTTATTTCCTCAACAATTTTGCTGAAGATTTCCAGGGATGAATTCAGATAAAGCAAAACATGCAAGAAAACAGAGATATGCTATTGTTGTGGGGAAGAAGCAAAAATTATATCACAGAACACATGAAGGTTATATCATTTGTTTATCTTTACTATTAATTTCTTCAATCTGAGTATGACATTATACTCTTCTTATTCGAATGTTACACTTTTTTGTTAGTTTCTACTTGCATATTTTCCCTTTTCTTATTACATGTAAAATACATAAAGTGTTGGACATTACATTGCAGAGAATCAAAGACCAGATTCCTCACAGTGTCACACATTCAAAGAAGATTATTCTGTTGGTAGACGACCTCTTGCTGAAATACAATCAGGCAAGTTGACCTTTAATGTCTAAGCAAAATAAGTCAATTATATTTAAGAAAAAATTTACACAAAAAGAATTAAAATTTTAAGCACAAAATCTGTCTATATTTTCCTGTAAGCTTAACATCGTTAAGCAAGAGCATGACAGAGATTAGTAAACATCCATATGTCTCTTTGTTTTTTATTTATCTAACAAGATTCTAGATATCATTCCTGGTAATAAGTCTAATGAGTAATGTAGTTATTCATCCTATTAATTTGACTGTAAGGAATCCATCAAACTAAAAGGTAATACTTATATCTATGCATGCCTTTTATGACAGACAACTAAAACTTATAACAAAATATAATTTCATGAAATCAGTTTCCCGTGCATCTCATTTGTGCCAAACATTGTGCAAGTCTAAAAACTATTTTGTTTCAAGGATGTACTGCACGAGAGAGTATTGTTACGGAAATAAAGAATAGTTCCCAAATTCAGAGAAAGTCTACAAGAAATCGTGATACTTCCCGACGAATAGATGTAACAACACAACATGCAACTCTATCAGGAGAACATCTTGGGAAGACTTCCTCTCATATTCAACCAGGTATCTTCTTATTTTGGATTAAATTTAGTTACCCAACTATCTCAGGTGTATATAATTAGGTTACTATAAAAATTTCTGTAAACAATGAGGATTTTTGAAGATTTGAGTTTTAGCAATATCATTATTCTATGACATATGTCAAAAATTGAAACTATTAGCTACTTATTATACACAAGGTTGTGTTAGAAAAATAAGATCACTTAAATTACAAATACGGTAGTTGAGAATGAGATAGGTTCAAACAGATTCATTGTTCAACAAAGTATTAGTAATGTTATGCATAATATCGATATAATCATAAAATGCAATAACATTTGACTTGAAAATAACTAGATATTTCACATAGATCATGACAGTAGGTTTTCTAAGTTTGTGAAAATCCAACCGGTAAGTGACTGATTCAATTGTTAGTGTCACTGTGCTTTAACCGGAGTTCAACAGTTTTATTTAAATATAAACTAAAATTATTCAAAGGTGAATATGTAATTTCAAATTTTTTAGTTAAATTATTTCTAAATTAGTAAAATTTAATATCTCACAATTTCACAAAATAACTTGACTATAATTTAGCAATAAAAGATCACAGACAACTCCAAACATCTAGAAAACGTTAACAAATTTCCAACCAAACCCACAAATTATGACAAATCATCAAGAACATATTACATACAGCAAAATAAAATGTCACGCATACAAAATACACATTCAAATTCCTTAGAAGTTATTATGAAAAAATTTTCTTTAAAAAAAGGCTTCATTTGGTTATTGGCATCAATGTCGAATTGGATTTTTCATGATCAACAAAATTATTCCAAAAATTTCTGAAATTTTCATCTACAGTCAACAAAACTATTCCAAAATTAAAAGAACAAAAGCAACAAAACAAGCAGCAACCGTATTCTATTTTGTTAATCAACAGAGTTAATCAAAACAAAATTATCACTACTATTGGCAATTACAACTACCAGAATCCAGAATCTTAAAACACCAATTCAGGATCATTATAATTAACCAAATAAAAAAAAAGAATGAGCTACGGAAGAAGTAAAGAAAGAGAGAGAATAACATAATCAAACCGTATAATTTTGGACGGCAGCAGAGACATATGGCGATAGTCCACGGCGGTAGAAGTCTCCACGGCGGCAGAGTAAAACACGATGGCACTTGGCTGTGAGCTCAATAAAGAGAGGGATCAATGTCAGAGACGGGCGAAGACAACGATGACAGCCACACCAGTACAGCACGGCCGCTGAAGACGACTGCAGACGTGGGCTTGACAACACCAGGAGGACACAAACCACTATGGCAACAACAGCTCCGAGCAAACCATTTGGCGATGCGAGGCTAACGGATCCAGGCTAAGAGGTGCCGGCTGACAACGATAACGAAAGTTCTAGCCTTGACGACACAACAAGGGCAGAGAACTCAACACCATTACTACTAGCGGCGCTGGAACTCAGACAGATAGAAAGGGTATGCAGTTAGGGTTTTCCTTCTTGAGAGAGTCAGAGAGGGGATGGGGGTATTCATTAAATTGACTTTTTTTTTTACATTGGTTAGTTATTTAGGTTCCTATAATGCTTGCGTTTTTTATTGGTTTTATAACGCCCACTGATTGATAAAATACAAAATCAATTGAACAAAAAAAAGCTGTAATGCCACAAATTTTGTTATCAAGTGTATTTTTTATTATTACCTTATCTAAATTCAATGCTTACTGCCATTGTTTAAAAAGTTTTTTAATTGGTTAGTTCCTGAATGAAATATGCTAAATGATCATTGACATTATTCACTCAATCTTTAATTTTAATTGATAAATGAACCTCTAATTTAGTGTATCTATATTGAAGAAAATCTTTTATTTTAACAGTTCACCAATAAGTATTAAATGACTGGAAGGCTAGAAGAGAGTTATAAAATCTCTCTATACACTTTTCTATCAATTGGCATACAGACCAATAGATGTCTTTATTCATTAAGTTTGACTTTTTTTTAAGTGGTAAGTTATTCAGGTATCTATAATAATGCTGTATTTTAGTAGTTTTATAATGCCCGTGATAAAATATAAAATCAATTGAACAAACAAATTCGAAAGCCACAAATTTTGTTATTACGTGTATTCTTGAAAATTACATCATATAAATTCAATACTCAGTGCCATTTTTAAAATATTTTTCTAATTCATTACTTTCTGGATAAAATATATTAAATAATCATTTACATTATGTACTCAGTATTTAATTTTACTTGATAAATGCTACTTCTATTGTAGTGTACCTGTAATTAAGGGATTTTCCAATGTTAATAGCTTACGAATCACTATTGAATGGCAAGCAGGCTAAAAGAAAGAATATAATCTCTCTATACAATTTTAACTCCAATTGGCATGTAGAATAATAGATGTCTTCAGTAATTAAGTTGACTATTTTTAAGTGATTTTATAATGCATGTGAATTAATTAAATACAAAATTAATTGAACCAAAAAATTCTAATGCTACAAATTTTGTTATTAGATGTATTTCTTAAAAGAACATTATCCAAATTCAATGTTCAATGTCACTTTGTAAAAAAAAATGCTGACTGTTAGCTCCTAAATAAATTTAGTTAAATGATCATTTACATTATGTACTCAGTCTTTAATTATAATTTATAAGTGCAATCTCTCATTCAGTATATCTGAATTTAACGAATTCTCCAATTTTAACAGCTTATGAATTACTATTGAATGGCAGGCACGGTGGAAGAGGACAATTCTATTTGTGACGATCACGATGAAACACATGAAGACCATGGTATGTTGTTCATTTCATATAACCAAATTAATATCTAAAGAAGCACATGCAAATGTTAATTTTCTAATAGGAAAGTCATCTAATTAACGAATAACACTATGTTTGGTTTGATGGAAAATAAATGAAAAAAATCAATGGAAAGAAAATAGATGGAAAATGATTTTTTTCTTTGTTTGGTTATCAAAGAAAATAAGAAGGAAAGAAAATTCCTGTGTGGGTCTCACTAATGAAATTTTCTTTCCATCACAAGCATGAAAACAAGAAGAAAAGTACTATAATTTTGTATTTTCAATACTAAACTTAGTTATTTTTTTATTGACAAATATTAATATAAATTTGGTTTTAAATATTATTATAATAAGAAAATTTTTAAATTTTATATATTAGATAAATAATTTAAATTAAATATATAAAATTATAATATTCTATAATATTTATAAAATATAATAAAACATGATTAAATAAATATATTTATACTTTATTTTATGATAAGGGTATTAATGTAATTTGATACTGTTATGATTATGATTTTCTTCTCACTTTTGTTTGGGTCCAAACAAAAAAAAATTCTGTCTCTTTTCTTTCCATCTATTTTCTGTTCATCCAAACAACATATAAATAACTCAACTTTTCCTTCATTTTCTTTCTTCTTATTTTCTTTTCTCTTATTTTCTTTTCTTCCATTTTCTTTGCAACATCCAAACAAAGTGAAAATGTTTATTCATATGTTTTAGAATATGCTGTTGTTTTTACACGAGTCTGCTAAATTTTGATGTCTTCATTGTACAGCTGAAGAACCACATAATTTACCGCCTGACACTATGTTGCAAAATGAAAGAGAAGGTAGTACATTGAAATATGAATCATGCCTTTTACAGGCTGTTTAATACTAAAGCTGATTTTTAAAAAGAACCCATGATTTACAGGTTATTTAGATATGGGGGATCCAGATTTTGAGTGCGAGCACTGTGGCGCTAGGTTCTGGTATGATGAACGAATTGATAGACATTATAATTCAAGAAATCCTAAATTCACTTTATGTTGCCGTCGAGGTCAAGTGCAGCTACCAAGACTACAACAACCACCAGAAATTCTTGATGAGTTATTCTTTGGCTCAGATGCAAAAGCTATTCATTTCCAAAATAATACTCGCACATATAATAGCATGTTTGCTTTTACTTCGTTTGGGGGGAAAATAGATAGATCCGTTAACAACAATAGTCGAGGACCCCCTACCTTCATTTTGCATGGTCAGAATTATCACCTTATGGGAAGTTTATTGCCTCAAGAAGGAGCGTCAGCAAAATTTGCTCAACTATACATTTATGACACTCAAAATGAGATTAAAAACCGGACTTCAGTTGTAAGGTATGATATAATAATGTTGCTTCATCTGAATTTTAAAACTTTTATGCAGTGTTTCAAAAATAATTACACAAGTTGCTTTTACTTTTCAGTTCTGACAAAGACGCAGATAAATGGAATGTTCACATAGTTTCAGACATTATACAAATGCTAGATACACATAATGTTCTTACCAAATCTTTTCGTTTGATGCGGGATGTCCTGACTAATAATCCCCAAACAAACGTGCGTCTTAAGCTCATTGGAAAAAGGGGTAGAGATGGAAGAACATACAACTTGCCATCAGTTGATGAGGTTGCAGGCTTGGTTGTCGGAGATTTTGATCCACATACACAAGGAAGGGATATTATTGTTGAAACAAAGTCTGGTGAACTTAAACGGATTTCTGAACTACATCCGTCATACCTAGGATTACAATACCCTTTATTGTTTCCATATGGTGAAGATGGTTGGAGGGAAAAAATTTCATTGAATATAGTTAACACCAATCCTAACAATGAAAGCTCCTATGTAAGTATGAGGGATTTCTTTGCTTTCAGAATACAACATAGAAATTTACGTGAGGGTGTTTTGATCTATTCTCGAAGACTTTTTCAACAATTCATAGTTGATGCCTACTCAATGATTGAAGCTTCTAGGTTGAAATATGTGTACTCAAAACAAAAAGAATTTAGAGCTGAAATCTATAAGGGACTAAAAGATGCAATTCTCAATGGAGAAACTGAAGCATCTAACATTGGAAAGCGCATTATTCTACCGGCAACCTTTACAGGTGGACCAAGATATATGATCCAAAATTATCAAGATGCAATGGCCATCTGCAGATCAATTGGTTATCCAGATTTATTTATTACATTTACTTGCAATCCACAATGGGAAGAAATCAAACGTTATTGCAAAGAGACCAACTTGAAGCCTGAAGACAGACCTGATGTAATTTGCAGGTTATTCAAAGCAAAGTTGGAGAAGCTTATCAAAGACATTCATAAAAATAGAATTTTTGGTGTTTCCAAAGCAGGTAAATAAATTATTATTTAATCATTTAAAAAAAACTACAGTTTGAAAAAGTCAACTGATTGGTGTGTTTAACAACCTTTGCTTGCAGTGATATATACCATCGAGTTCCAGAAACGTGGATTGCCACATGCGCATATATTACTATTTCTTGCAGCAGAATATAAATATCCTTCTCCAGAAGATATTGACAAAATCATATCAGCTGAGATCCCAGATCCATTACATGATCCAAATTATTATGAAGCAGTTAAGCATTTTATGGTACATGGGCCATGTGGGCTTGCAAAGAAAAACTCCCCTTGCATGGAAAACGGTCAGTGCATTCGTCATTTTCCAAAAAAATTCGTTGATTTTACTACCATTGATCAAAATGGATATCCAATATATAGGCGTCGAGATGATAATAGAACCATTGAGGTTTCAGGTATTGAGTTGGATAATCGTTATGTTGTGCCTCATAATAGATTCCTATTGTTAAAATATGGTGCTCATATAAATGTTGAGTGGTGCAATCAATCACGTTCAATCAAGTATCTATTCAAGTACATTAACAAAGGAAATGATAGAGTAACAGCATCTTTCTATTCAAATTCAGCAGTTGATCGTCCTAATTTCATTGTAGATGAAATAAAAATGTTTCATGATTGTCGCTACATCTCTCCATGTGAATCTGCTTGGAGGATATTTGCATATGATATACATTATAGGAAACCATCAGTTGAACGGCTGAGTTTTCACTTGCCTGATGAGCAGACAGTTCTATTTGAAGATAACGACACATTGCAAACCACGGTAAACAGAGCAACAATCAAAGAATCAATGTTCATAGCATGGTTCAAAGCAAATGCAACTTATGAATCAGCCAGACTATTAACTTACAATGAATTCCCAACTCATTTTGTCTGGAAACGAAGCATCAGAACTTGGGAACCAAGAAAAAGTGCTCAAGTAATTGGTAGATTATTCTTTGTCCCACCATCATCCGGTGAATTATACTATCTTAGAATGCTATTGAATATTGTAAGAGGTCCAACAAGTTATGAAGATGTTAAAACATACAATGGTGTCATCTACTCTTCATTTAGAGATGCGTGTTATGCACGAGGTTTATTAGATGATGATCAAGAATATGTTGACGCAATTGAAGAAGCAAGTCACTGGGGATCTGGACACTATGTGCGCAAACTTTTTGCAACACTTTTGTGGTCAAACACAATGGTACGACCTGAGGCCGTTTGGGAAAAAAGTTTTGGGCTATTATCAGATGGCATACTACATGATCATATCACCATGTTTAACTCACCAGGTTTTATTTCCTTATCTAAAATTTAATCCTACCTTTCTACTTTATATTTCTTATCTATAGCATACCTTTTGTATAATTATGCTTTTATACATATGTTACAAAATATAAGAAAAGAAATGATTTTTTTTAACAAAAATTATTCATTACTGATTTCATACAAATCATATCATACTCATTGAAAGTTTTATTCATATTGCAGATTTGACTCTGTCTGAATCTGAGTTATTACAACTGACTCTGATTGAAATCGAGCAAATACTTAATAGTAACGGAAAGACACTGCGTGATTTTCCAACAATGCCATATCCTAATATGGAAAACATAAACCTTCAACGGCGGGGAATTATGCAAAATAAATTAATACTTGATGAACTATCTTATGATCGTGTTTTCTTAGCAGAACAACACAGTCAATACTTAGCACAAATGACATCGGAACAGAAGACCGTTTATGATAAAATTATTGCTGCCGTGAACTCAAATTCAGGAGGAGTTTTCTTTTTATATGGATATGGAGGTACAGGTAAGACTTTTATTTGGAAAACATTATCTGCTGCTATTAGGTCAAAAGGTGAAATTGTCTTAACAGTTGCTTCGAGTGGTATAGCATCTCTTTTATTACCTGGAGGAAGAACAGCTCATTCCAGATTTGCAATACCTCTTACTCCTGATGAATATTCTACTTGCAACATTAAACAAGGAAGTCCATTGGCAGAGTTAATTTCTGAAACAAAACTTATTATTTGGGATGAAGCACCAATGATGAATAAGTTCTGTTTTGAAGCACTAGATCGGACTATGAGAGACTTGCTTCGTTCTACTAATGATTCAAGTTTATCATTACCTTTTGGTGGTAAAACTGTAGTCTTTGGCGGAGATTTCAGGCAAATTCTTCCAGTTATCACAAAAGGGTCTCGACAGGACATTGTTAATGCTTCAATTAACTCTTCTTACCTGTGGCATGAGTGCCAAATTTTGAGCTTAACACAGAATATGAGATTAAGAACTTCAACTGGAATTCACAATAGTGAGGAATTGAAATCGTTTGCAACGTGGATCTTGAATGTAGGTGATGGAAGGCTTGGACAACTAGAAGATGGATGTGGGTTAGTTGACATACCACAAGAACTTTTACTGACAGATTTTAATGACCCAATCCAAGCAATTGTTGAAGCAATTTATACTGACTATCTAAAGGACTATTCAAACATACAACATTTGCAAGGAAGGGCTATCCTTGCGCCAACTATTAGCGTTGTTGAAGAAGTTAATGATTACATGCTCTCTTTGAATAACAATGAAATGAAAAGATACCTAAGTTCAGATTCGCCTTGCTTTAAAGAAGGAGATAATGACACATTAGCTAGCATACACACTCCAGAATTTTTAGCAAGTATAAAATCACCAGGTCTCCCAAACCATGAACTCTGTTTTAAAGAAGGTTGTCCTGTAATGTTGATTCGAAATATTGATCATTCAGCCGGTCTGTGTAATGGAACTAGATTGGTTATCACAAGGCTAGGCAACAAAGTAATCGAAGCTAAGGTCTTATCAGGAAGCAATATTGGAGAAAAGGTGTTCATTCCAAGAATGACCTTAACCCCGTCAGATGGAAAATTACCATTCAAATTTCAAAGAAGACAGTTTCCTTTGATGTTATCATATGCAATAACCATAAATAAAAGTCAAGGTCAATCTTTAAATCATGTTGGGTTGCTACTTAAGCAACCTGTTTTTACACATGGACAACTTTATGTAGCTGTTTCAAGAGTTACTAACAAAGATGGACTAAAGATCATAATATCTCATGATCAATCCAACAATTCCACATCAACATATAATGTGGTCTATCAAGAAGTTTTCAGAAATATTTAAACTGGTCTCAATATTCTTCGCTTGGTAAGATATCTCATATTTTTAGCATACTTATATTATATTAACTTCATTAAATTCAAAATTTAGAATTGTTTTTATCAAATAACTATTTCTTTATGTGATTACTTCAACATAATATTTCTTTAATAACTACACTTATATTTACACTTTGCAGATTATCCAAGAAGACCCATAATGCAACTGTCATGCTTCCGTTCAAATAGTAACACTCAACTTCCACTTATATCCATGTAGTCGAAACTATGTGTTTTTATTAGAATACTTGACCTGTTTACTATTTGCTGCTCATTTTTTTTTCATCTTATCCCAAACTATATAATGTAGGAGATAAATCATCATTCTGATTTAATTTATAAGACCGCTAACCACTAAATTTTCTCATCGTAATATAAAACAATGATTATATCACAATTTACACATGTTTATGAAATTTATTATACACGTTAAAAACTAAATTACATTATAAAATATATTCGATGAGTATTATTACTTGATGAGTATTATTACTTAACCGCGCGTACGCGCGGGTCATTTGCTAGTATATATATATATTCGAAAATTTGGAAACCCTAGCCCCTCTTTCCACACCCGCTACCCGCTACCCGCTACCCAGTCACCCTCACCCTCCTCGCGAAGACGCCAACCCCCCTTCTGCGTTCTCTCCGTCCTCTTTGCTCCGAGCCAGCCACCTCTGAACACCTCCCTCGCGGCCTCGCCACTGTCCGTTTCAGCCGGCCCACTCACCGCGTCATCACCGCACCGCGCCGTTCCCCCTCTTTCTTCGCCAACGTTGCTGCTCCGTTGAGTCCGTTCAACTCCTGCGCCGCCGCCGTCTTGCATTGTTACTCCGCGTCTCTACTCTTCTTTTCACCTGCGTCTCTCACCTCTTCGGCCATTTCTCCCTTATCCCTGGTAAGATTCACTGTTCTCTCCTTTTCTGCTTGGATTTTGGCATTTTAATTCATTAATTTGAATGCATGCTAATTAATAATTAGTTTCTGATAATGTAATTTTTCATACTTTAAAATTCTGTTTTTTTTTTTTTTACATGAATTTGATTTTGATTTTGATTTTTTTGATGTTGGTGGTTGTTGTTTTTGTTAATCAATGCAGTTCTGAACTTCTGATTTTGTTGGCTGTTCTGTTTATGCCATGCTGTGTTCTGTTTATGATCTTAGCAGTTCTCTCTTTCTGTCATGCTGTGTTCATGCCATTCCTTCTATGCAATACAACAAAACTTGTGTGGTTTATATTAAATCATTCCTCCTGTGTTCTGTTTATAATCTTTGCCTGTTTTACTTGTCAATTTACTAATGTCATTTTTTTATTATTACAAATATGTAATAAATAAATACATAACATATCGGTATTGGCATCTCATACCAAATTAAAAGGACTTATGCTTGGTTGACATTCTGCAATTTGTGTATTTGGGTATCGCATGCATATTCTCAAAGCCACCAACATCACAAGTCTGTACTGTGAGGATGCTTAATAGTTATAGTTTAAAACAGATTAATTTAATTAAATTTATATAAGTATATGCTGTGAGCATACCATACATGGAGTTCTATATATGTTTTTCTACTTACTTTTAAGTATCAGCTTTCAAGTTTCAACTCATATGCAATGTTTTACTGTGTTGATAGTAAATTATTCTACTTACTTTTAAGTATCAGCTTTCAAGTTTCAACTCATATGCAATGTTTGTACTGTATTGTTAGTAAATAAAATTTTTCAGCAATTTAAATAGAGAAGAAAGAAATAATGGTTCCATGAAATCCTCCTTTGACATGGCAGTCCTGTTGCAAACTTGTGTGATTCAAGACCATCCACTCTCACTCCTTTTTATTTATAGTTGTTCAGAATTATACAGGCCCTGTTTTGTTTTTTATTTTTGTTTTCTGAATTTTTTCTTTGTATATGAAGTTGAGCTAGAATCTAATTTAGTGTTTCTGTGTTAAATTTTGCTGTTTATGTACAAGATGGATGGTTTTAACTCAATTCCTATTGAAAATAATAATGAGATAGAACCAACTCAAGGTGATGAGGGTCAAGCAATTGACGCACATCTCCAAGAAACACAAGAGGAAGGACAAGAAGAAACATAAGAGGGAGGACAAGAAGTTAGCCAAAGCATGCAATAATGTTTTGTAGTTTGTATTTTGATTTTTTTTACTATAATTTTCAAATAAATGTTAAACATAGGGAGATGGGGAATGGGGCCTGCGGAGAACACGGGAAATGCGGGGAACGGGGATGGGGACAATTATCCCCTATGGTGGGGATCGGGGCGGGGATTAATTCTGGGGGCGGGGACGGGGAGCAGGGAGACATCCCTGCCCTGCCCTATTAACATCCCTATATATAGCAACACCACCACCACCACATTGATAACAATAAAAATCAACAACTAAATGCTAAAAAACAAAAGATTCAGAGGCAATTTGCAAAGAAGGGAGGCAAAACACACTAGTGAAGCAGAGTATAGCGGTGCAGCGGTGCAGGTAGCGGAACAGGTAGCGGAACAGAGCAGCAAAGATGAATGGGGAGTTGCCACGAATGAGAATCAGAACACCAGAGGCAAAACCACGACGACGATAGTAGGAGCAGGGGAAGTAAAACCAGAATTAAAGAAATAAATAAAACCAGAAAAAAAAAAAATAGAACAAAAAATTCAAAGTAAAAAAAAAAAAATTAACAATCCAACCAAAGAATCAAGAACAACGAAAAAAACAAATTAGAATCGACAATGGGGAGGACGACCAAAGAATAAAAATAAATCAGAATCAAACCAACAATAAGAATAAGAAAGTTCTGAATAAAAACAAATCAGAATTAGAATTAAACTAAGGCTCCAGTTTCAAATGCAAGGAAGGATGATGGCGCCAGAAACAGAGAGTTGGTGGCGGAGGCAGGAACAGAGTTGGTGCCGGTGATGGTGGAACAGAGCTTTGTGACGGAGGCAGGAGGCGAGCCTGGCGACTATGCTTCCACTATTGAGAGTCTGAGACGGTAGCTGAGTGAGGGACCGAGTGAGCTTCGAAGCTCCAACCGGCGACGACGTTAGGAGCAGTCCGACGGCGTTGAGAGGAACGGCCAACTCGAGGGTGATGGGAGGGACGAGGGAGGGTGTGCTACTGCATTGTTGGAGTGAGTTAGGGTTGGTAACTGGTAAGGGATGGGGGGTTACTGAATGTTAAACGACCGTGTTTTGAGTGTTTTTGGGCAAAGCAAAAAAACCGGCCAGGTCCTGGTTTGGTTTGACTGATCGGTTTACCGGTTTAATAGCATTTTTCATTTTTTCCGATTTTAGCATATAATTGAATTGGAATACTCATCGGTTTGTGGTTTAGCTGGTTCAATTGGCCGGTTCGAACCATTTTTCAAAACATTGCTTTAAACCATTGTTATTAGAATCTGATCGGATCGGCCGATTTGACCGGAAAATTGGTGAACTGGTGGTTAGCCGGTTTGGTTAGTCTTTTAAATCGAACTTGCATTTGAACCGGTCAACGATGGTCAAATCCGTTAAAAATTGGCCGGTTTGCGATTTAAATCAAACTTGACCCGCGCGGATCCACAGTACACCCGCGTAGCCGAACCGTTGAAGAAACTCTCACAAAATCTCCAAGTCCAAAAGTGAACCTAGGGAGATTCCAACACAAATGCAATAGCTCTCCTTGCCACTCAGCCACTTCACTTCTTAAGAAAATATGTGAGAAAAATAAATATATAATAAACTATGAATGAATTTTTATCTTTTTTATCTTTTTAAGCATGGATTTATATAGATACAAAACAAGCAACAACACACGAAATATAAACAAAATTGATATATTGATATTGATTGTGTTATTTTTTGTTTTTTTTTATTCATTTAAATTGAAAAAATATTTTATACTAGTGACTAATTTTTTATCTTTTTTTACATCATAAATTATATTTAAAAATTGATATTTGGTTGTTATTAATATATTTTTAAACATTTATTTTACCAACTGATTGAACCAATTATCCAGTTATATGACCGGGCTAATTACCGGTTTGGTTTTGAGAAGTATTCTTTAAACCACAAAAAAAACGCATCCGTGAAGGAAAGTCTCTCCTCCGAAGTCCCAACCCTTTCTCCAATTCTCCCATCTCCTTCCTCCTCTCCAAAGAAATGAAATCCTAGTCTCACCGCCGCAAGCCGCAAGTCACAAGGAGTGAGCCACCGCCGCCGTCCGTCGCAGACAGGGGCACGTGCAGAAGCCTCTCCTTCCAATCCTAGAGCCCCTTCTACGGTTTTTTTTATCTCCTTCCTTCTCCCCAAACAAAAACGGAAACCCTAGCCTCACCGCCGCAAGGAGTGAGCCACCGCCGCCTTCCGTCGAAGTCAGGGCCTTCTCTCTTCGTTCCGTCGGGGTTCTCCAAGAACAACCCCTGTTGGCTCTCAGTCTTCGTTCTTGTCGACGTTTTCTGATCGCAGTGGTCCTTCGAAGGTCAGTGCTCACTGCTGGTGCTTGTTCCTTGTTTGCTTAGCCGCGCTTCTGCGCTGTCCGTCGTCGCGGTCTCGGTCGTGCTTCTGGCCCTCTGCTCCGACTGCTCAGAACAAAGGTAATGGGTTCATTTTTTTATTTTCGTTCTCTGTTCTTCTATCTTTACTCAGAACATTGAATCTTTTTGGGATTTTGTTAATGCCACTCAGATTGAAATTTGAATCTAGCTGTATTATATTCTGTATTCTTGTTTTGGATTGAATCATTTATTTCTCTGGATAATCTTTGTAAAAATTGTGCTGATTAAGTTGATTTAGTTCACTGATTAACCTTGTTAATCTTCATTAAAATTGTGCTCCTGTCTTTTGTTTTGTGACTCAATGTGCTTAGATTGTGACGGTGTTGATGACTTAATTGTGTTTAGATTGATTGACTAATTGATTATTGATTAGCTATGGCTGTTTTGCTGTGTTTCTGTTTTGTGTTTTGTGATTTTTATATATAGTGATGTGCTGTTGTTTTGTTGGTTAATTTCTGTTAGTAATTTTAATCTGTTGAGTTTGATTTTAGTTAGTTAGTAGAACCCAGATTTAGTTTTCTGTTTGAATGGATTAGGATTATTAGTTGTGGTATGCTGCTGTTAGGTTTAGGGTTATTAGTTGTGTAAGACTGCTAGAAGTGTTTGTGAAATTCTGTTGCTTGGTGGATATTGCTGTTGAACATGGTTGAATGTGGTTAACTGTTTGGTTAGTTATGAACTGATTACTGATTGTGCTGAAATTGATAGTATGCTGCTGATTTTTTGTATCAATTCTTAGTAAACTTGTATGAATTGAGGTTTTAAGAATGCTTGTTTTGTGAGAAGTTGTTGAAATTTTGGTTGAATGGCATCCTTTCGAATTAGGTTCTAAACTGATACTTGGTGCATTGATTTTACATGTTTAATACGTATGCATGCCTAGTGTTTGCCAAATTAGCTCGAGTTTTTGATTAAAAATTTTGGTCAATTCCCTGATCTCAATGCTTGTTTTCTACTTGTTATGACTATTTGCATTGATGTGAATGTACTATGCTTATTGACCAAAATTTTTGACACTTTTTTAAATGTTTAAGGTCTTTTGCCCAATAACACAGGATTAAGGAATTGATCCTATGTAACCCCTTTATATTAACTTTGTTTGTTTAATTGGTTTTGGGTTATATTAGGCGCGAAATTTTATTTTTGACATTAACCTTGTGGTATTGGTTGTGAAAGCTTTGTGAATGTGTCTCTATGTATATCTTGGATTCCAATTTGCATATTGTAGCTACTATGTAATTGGAATGACGGAATCTTGTTAGGCATGTGATTAAGAATGATATTTAGTTAAATTCTTTCGGTGTTAAAAATCATCAAAGTTGAATTGTTACTGATTATCATCACTAAACTTTGAATTTATTGCTGTCTTGTTCATTTAAATTGAGAAAGTATTTTATAATAGTAACTAATTTACTATCTCTTCCTGCATCCTTAGTTATATTTAAAAATTAATACTTGATTTTTATTAATATGTTTATAAAGACATGTATATTAACTTTTAATTTTAATTTTATTTTTATAATTTTATATTTTTATTTAATTATGCTAGAATCAATATTAATGGATCAAATATCAATTAATTAGTAACAAAATTGAACAAAAAAAATAGCTAAGGACACAATCACCATTTGAAATGTAACATTGACTAATGGAAGAGAGTTAAATCATGGGAAGTTTCAAAGGCTAAGACTGAACAAGTTTAAAGACAAATAAAATATTTCAAAAATTTTGACATTGCCGTCAGAATTTTTTTACGAGAATTGATTTATTTTGACGGGAATGCTGGAGATGAGGAAATAACGGTCTTCATGTACGAGAATTACAACATGAACTTAGAAGACATTTAGGCTGAGTATTGGAACAAATTCAAGATATATATAAAATAATTTTGAAAAGGACGGTCAACATTATATGAACAGAAAGACATGTGTCATGGCGAAATAGATTTAGACCAAAGATATAATTTTGTGATATCTGAAAACAGAGTTCTTATTAGGGGTGTTCATGGTTTGGTTAATCCAAAAATCAAACCAATTTTTTGGTTAACCAAAAATATAGTATTGGTTAATTAACCAAATTGGTTTTACATGATGAAACCGGTTATTAACCGGTTAGTGAAATTCAAAACCGGTTTTTAACCGGTTATTAAAACAAAAACCGGTTTTTAAAAAATAATCGGTTTTTATATAAAAAAACCGGTTTTTACACCAAAAACCGGTTTTTATATTAAAAAATTGGTTTTTATACCATAAAAAAAACCCAAACTTTTCGAACCTTTTTTTAATTGAATTTTTTTAATCTAATTTTTTTTTCTTTCTAAATGATACGAGTAACATTTGTAAATAATGAAATCTCTTCCATTGCTTTTGTTCCTTTTTCTTTCTTATCTCTTTTCAGCATTTTCTATAAATAATTTTTTCTAATATAAATAATTTTCTTTCTAAATGATACGAGTAACTTTTTCTTATCTCCTTTTCTCTCCCCCTCCTCTTCTCTCTTTCTTCTCTCTTTCTCTTTCTCCCCTTCCATTCTTTCTCCCCCTCCCCTCTCTTTCTCTTCCTCTCTCTATCTCTATCTCTCCCCTCTCTTTTATTTCTCTCTACCCCCCTTTCTCTCTCCACTTCTCTTCCTTCTCTCTTTCTCTCTCTCTCTCTCCCATTTTTCTCTCTCATCTTCTTTTTCTTTTCTCTCTCTCTCTCTCCCCTTTCTCTTTATCTATCTCTCTCTCCCTTTTCCATCTTTCTCCCCCTCCCCTTTCTTTCTCTCTATCCTTCTCTCCCTCTCTCTCCCCTCCTCTCCCTCTCTCATTCTCTCTCTCCTCCTCTCTTTTCTTTTTCTCCTTCTCTTTTTCTATCTCTCTCCCCATCCTCTCTCTCCCCTCCCTCTTTTTCTCTCTTTGTCCCCTTTCTCTCTCTTCGTCTTTTTCTCTTATCCTTCTTCTCTCTTCTTATCTCTCTTCTTTTTTCTTTTTCCTCCTTTATCTTCTCTTCCTCTCTCTTCTCTCTCGCTTTAGAAAGAAGAGGAGAAAAGAGATAGAAGAGGGATAGAGATTGAGAGAAGGTTGAGAGAGAAAGAGAAAAGAGAGAGTAAGAAAAAAAAGAGGAGAAGAAGAGAAAAGTAAGAGAGGAAAAGGAAGAGAGAGAAAAAATGGGATAGAGATAAAGAAGAAAAAGAAAGAGAGAGGAGTGAGAGAGAGAAAGAGAGAAAAGAAAAGAGGGAAATGAGAGAGAGAGAGAGGAAGGAGCGGAGAGAGAGAGAGGGGAAAAAATAGGAGAAAGGAGAGATAGATAGGAGGGAAGAGAGAGAGAGAGAGATAGGAGGGGAGAGAGAGAGGATGAGAGATAGAAAAAGAGGAGAGATGATTAAAGAGAAGAAAGAGAGGAGAGAGAGGAAGAGAGAGAAGGGATGGGGAGAAAGAGGGCAAGGAGTAAGAGAGAGGCAGTGAAAGAGCGGAGAGAAGGAGAGAGAGACAGAGAGAGAGGTAGAGAGAGGGAGAGAAGAGAGAGAAAGAGGAAAGGGGAGAAAGAGAGAGGGAGAGAAAGATAGAGAGACAAGGGAGAGAGAAAGAAAGCCGAGGTGGAGAGAGATAGAGAGAGAGAGAAAGAGAAAGAGGGAGAAAGAGAGAAGAGAAGTAGAGAGACAAGAGAGAGGGGAGGAGAGAAAGAGGGAAAAAGAAGAGAGAGAGAGAGAGAGAGGAAGAGGAGATAAAAAGAAAAATGAGTGAGAGAGAGAGAGAAGAGAGGGAGAGAGAGAGAGAGGGGGGGGAAGGAAGGGGAGAGAGAGGGAGAGGGGAGAGAAATAGGGGAAAAAGAAGAGAGATAAGGAAAGAGAGAATAGAGAGAGAGAGAGAGGAGGGGGAGAGAGAAAAGGAGAGGACAAAGAGGAGGAGGAGAAAGAGGAAAATGAGAGAGAGAGGAAGGTGAGAAGGGAAAAAGAGAGATATGAGAGAGAGAGAGGAAGGGGGAGAGGGAGGGAGAGAGAAAGAGGGGAGAGAGAGAGAGAGTATGTAATTTGGTTTTGAAATTAGGTTTTGATTTTAATTTGGTTTTGGTTTTGGTTAACCTGTTAAAAACCGGTTTTTTTAAATTTGGTTTTGGTTAACCAATTTTAAAAAATATGGATATGGTTTTTAAAATGGTTTTATTAAACTGGTTAACCAAAATGTGGTTATGGTTTTTTAACCGGTTAACCACATTTTGGTTTTTTTATGCACACCCCTAGTTCTTATCATAGGAATAGAGGGAGGATACTTTTCTAACGTCATGCACAAAGATAAAATTATTATTTATGAGATAAATAGTCTATGTGAAATTTTATTATTTTTATGGAATTTCGGTCCACCTCCAACGGAACTCGACATATTTTTAAAGCTTTTACCAGAGTAAGTTAGTCTGTTCTTTTAATTGATATATTATTTTATTTGAATGTGTATATATTTTATAGATAATATTTATTACGATTATTTCAAGGCTGAATCATGAAAAATGATATTTTGTTATTCTTATCCTTCAAGTTATCAACAGAAATCATATTATTTTATTTAGTTCCACAAATACCAAATGATCATTTGAGTCGGATTAACAAAAATAATAAGATTCTTGATGTCAATAGAAATTAGAAAAGAACTTTTTCGCCATCATATGTATCTGACAAATTGGTCCGCTGGAGTGATAGATCTTGGAAATGATAAAAAATTTGAGCAGTGGAACTTATTCTGATTTTCACCGGTCAAAATTTTGATCATTTCTGGATTTATCACTCTAGCTGAACAATTTGACAGATATATATGATGGCGAAAAAGTTTTTAATGTCTATTGACATCAAACAATTGTATTTTTGTTAATCTGCCTCAAGTGATCATTCAGATATCTGTGAAACTAAACACATAATTTCTATTGATAACTTAAAAGATAGGGATGACAAAATATCATTCTCCATAATTCAGTTTTGAGATAATAGTAATAAATATTATCTATAAAATATATATAAAATTCAAATAAAATAATATAATAAAACTTCACGTAAACTATTCATCTCATCAATAATAATTTTATCTCTGTACATTGCATTAGAAAAGTATCATCTTTTTACTCCGTAACAAAGACTCTGCTTTTAGATATTATAAAATTTTATCGTTGGTCCAAGTCTATTTTCTCATGATGCATATCTTTCTGGTCATATAATGCTAACGGCCCTTTTAAAAATTGATTTACATGCATCTTGAATTTTATCCAATCTTCAGCTCAAATGTGTTCTAAATCCATGTTGTAATTCTCGTACACGAAGACCGTTGTTTTCTTGTCCCCATTATTCCGGTCAAAATAAATCAATCCTCTTATAAAAAATTTCTGACGGTAATGCCAAAGAATTTTTGAAAGATCTCATTTGTTTTTGAATTTGTTTAGTCTTAGCCTTTGAAACCTCCCATAATTTAACTTCTTTTCCGTTGGTTAATGTCGCATTCCAAATAGTGATTGTATCCTTAGCTATCTTTTTTATTCAGTTTTGTTACTGATCAATTGATATTGATCCATTGATATTAATCCTAGTTGACTGATCATAATTGAATAAAAATATAAAATTAATTACAAAGTTAAAATACATGTCTTCAGAAACATATTAATAAAAATCAAGTAGCAATTCTTAAACATAACTAATGATGAAAGAAAAAGTAAGAGTTTTATAAAATATGTATAATTAGGTAAAATAGTATAGGACTAGAATATTGGTAACTAAAAATTTGTATGATTATTATTATGACACTTTTAATACATATATTTATTGTATTTAATTAATATTTTATATTTTAATTGAAACATAAACAAATACCATTTTGAATTATACATTTTCTCAAGTTTTATTAGGTAAGTTTTTCTGTTCTGAAGAGATTATTCATATTTGATTAAGAATAAATAAAAATTTATTGATAGAGAAATAATTAGATATAATTTTCAGAAATTATACATGTATTTTTATAGAAATATAGATCAACCTTATTCATAGAATAATTTTATTTAGAAATACATCTATTTTTTATGGTACATTCTATTCTTATAACACACTTACAACTTTAACACAGAAGCACACTCTAATAAAACTACATATCACTTTTATTTATAAAAATATTCAACTTAAAAATCATATAAATATCCACTTACATACTTGGAAAATAAACACATTATGCAACATTATTCATGAAACACATTTATATCACTTGAAAGCCATTCACACTTCTTCGTATAATACAACGCACTGATAAAAAAAATATCTATATCCTTTTATTTTCGAATATTTGTTGTCTTGATGTGATACATTTATTCTCTTGCTTCATTTTAAATTCCATGAAACCTTGCAAACAAATTTCATGAACTACTATAGTAGTCATTTGTTAAAAGTTAAAATAGCTTTAAGTTTGAAATATATTACTTTACTTATTTTTATTATATACACCCCTTAAAAGGCACCTTTTAGTATAAGATAGGTGATTCACATCATAAGTCTCACGCACAATCCAACTATAAAGAAATATATGAGATCTAACAGTAAGATAGCTTGTCAAATAATACTTACAAAGAATGTTGTTATCTGGATTTAGTGATTATGTTAATTCAAGTATTCTTTTTGTTTGGTTGAGTCACTATTATTTTTTTCTTCACCTTCTTTTTTAATAAGTACAATTACATAATCAGTGTAAATCATCACTATTCCTTGAATTTGTTGATGAAAGTTGAATTTGTTGCTGAAAATATGACTGACCTAAATTTTTATTGCTGAAAATCATCATTGGTGGTTGAATTTGTTGCTGTCTTACTGAAATAATGATTTAGCTAAATTTTTTGTTGCTGTAAATCATACTTGGAGGTAAAGTTTTTGTTGCTGAAAATTATCATAGTTGAATTTATTTTTGAAAATTATGAATGAGCTGAATTTGTTGCTGAACATATCACTGAGCTCATTTTTTTGTTGCTGCGAAACATCACTGAATTGAATTTGTTGTTGATTATCATCACTAAACTTTGAATTTGTTGTTATTTTGATAAATAATCACTTAGCTAAATCTTTTGTTGTTGTAAATCTTTTGGTTCTTTTGTTAGAATTTTAGAAATGTCTTCATCACAGACACGATCATAGACAATGCTATGGAAGATATAGATGCAAATCATAAATGAGGAAAATATTGGTCGATCTCTAAATTTGTCCTATGAAGATATAGATGCCAACTTTGAGATCACATATTGGATTTGATTTACCGATGCTATTTTTTATTCTCTCTTGTTCATTTAAATTGAGAAAATATTTTGTACCAGTGACTAATTTATTATTGCATCATTAGTTATGTCTAAGAATTGATACTTGATCTTTATCAATATGTTTATGAAAACATGCATTTTTGAATTTGTTGTTGAACCTTGAATTTGTTGCTGAAATTTGTTATTGATTATCATCATTGAACCTTGGATTTGTTGCTGTCTTACTGAAATGATCACTTAGCTTAAATTTATTTGTTGCTAAAAATCATAGTTGAATTTGTTGTTGAAAATGAGGTTCATACTCTCTACAACTCAGAATAAAATTGTTCAGTTAAATTGTTGTTCCCATGCTTTTTGTTTGGTTTTTTTTTTTTTTGCTAGATTTTTAAAAATGTCTTCATCACAACTCAACTTAGTTGCTATTATGAATTATTCTTGGTATTGATTTGTGAAAAATACACAAATGTTGATATAGATGCGAACCAAAATGAAGGAAATGTTAGTCAAACTTTAAATTTTTTCTATGAAAATATAGATGCCAACTTTGAGATCATCTCTTGGATTTGATTTATTGTGTTATCTTTTGTTCTCTCGTTCATTTAAATTGAGAAAGTATTTTATACTAGTGAACTAGTTTATTATCTCTTTTTACATCATTAGTTATGTCTAAGAATTGATACTTAGATTATTATTAATATTTGAGAAGACATACATTTTAAGTTTTAACTTTTGATTTTAATTTTTTTTAGAATTTTACACTTTTATTTGATTATGACCAGGTGAATCAGTGACTCACCGACCGGGCAATTACCAGTTCGATTCTGATAACTATGATTAAAATAATAAAACTGTTACCCTTTTTCTTTTCTCTAAGAAAAAGTATAGTATGCTAATTGCTAAACTTGCATACTACACAAGAGTACAGCCTCGTTTTCATATTTTTACCCATTGCAATTTGAATGAATTAAACTAGCCCACGTAGCAGAGAGCGGCGTAGGCAATAAGAGAATAACGGGTCTGCTACACATACAAGCAATAAGGCCTTACAAGTGTTACAAGTCTCCAGCCCACAAACATTTCACACGCGTACTAATTATATTGAATGGAGCGTAACATTCATGCGTTCCCACTCAAACTGTTACGCTTGTCTTCGCGTAAACCGCCCCTTAATGGCAGACTCTTCCACTCCTTCCACTTCTCAAAGCCATTCAGAGAAAACGCAATCCTTCCATTTTCGAGCAACATTCGAAACTCAAGATATACAACTCGTCGCTAACATTCGAAAACTCCATCAACACACCATAAAACTCTCGATCAAGAATCTCCAGAGAAAACAAAGCTATAATACTCAAGGTACGTTACATTACCATTCCTGTATATTTTTCAGATTTCGAACTAGGTTTTACTGTTCTTCTACGTACGTTTTACTGTTCTTCTTGCTCTACGTCTCATTTTACAGTTTATAATGTTCTAGGTTTTACTGTTATTCTTGCTTCTATGTTACACTGCTCTTCTTCGTTCTTGTAGGTGTTACTGTTCTTGTTGTTCTAGTTCTCCTGGTAACTGATTTTTGGGGTTATATTCCGTAGTTTGGTGGGTGTATATGGAGTAATTTGTTGGGTGTATATGACATAAAATGTTGGGTGTATATTTCTGAACTGATATACTGTAATAGTCAGCACTTGCTTATATTTGTTTGTCCATGGGTGTATATTGCTTGACCTTGTAATGTTGCTTGATATTGATGCATGTTTGAGTGATACCTTACTGATATATATAGGTGTATCTGAATCATATCTATGGGTGTATCTGACTGATATATATGGGTGTATCTAAATCATATCTATGGGTGTATCTTACTGTTATCAATGGGTGTATCTGACTCATATATATGGGTGTATCTTACTGATATCTTTGGGTGTATTTTTCATTTCAGAGAAAATGGCAGCGAGAAACCAACCTGGAAGAAATGTAAGAACAAATATATGTCTTACATGAAATCAGTTTTATATAATAGAAATATATCTGACTATAATTTTATTTTTGTTTACAGCAAACCAAAGACCTTAAGTGTGCAACACATCTCTTAAGTGATAAATTCAGAAACATGAGTGAGGAGAAGAAAACAATTGTGAGGGATTTGGGATTTGGTGGCTTGATGCACATCCCGCCGCTAAGGGTGCATCACCAAATTGTCAGATAGATTCTAAGGATATTGACACTGATTAATGTAAATGTTATATAGTCCTGTAACAAATTGAACACATGCTGTAAAAAATTTTTAATTATAATCCAGTTTATTGTAAAATTTCTTTCAATAATTAAACTCTCTCTGCTCTATTCAAAATATATGAATTACAAGTACTATAATATGAAGGAAAACATCAAACCAAATATACACTCATAACCTGCCATTTTTTACACCCAAAAAAAGTTGAATATACACAAAAAAATCTATCCCCCTGATGCTTTATCCCTAAAATTCTGAACCCTAAACACTTAAAACCTAAACCCTAACCCCTAACCCGTAAACCCTAAAACCTAAACCGTAAACCCTAAAACCCTAAACCCTAATACCTAAAACCCTTAAACCGTTGTAAAAAAAAAAGTATTTTATAACATAAAAACAAGATTCTGAAGTATATATATGTATATATATGTAAAATGTGAAATAAAAGAAAATTCAGAAATACACCCAAAAGAAGACTGCTTTTACACCAAAAAGAATGCATGCTCTCGCTCCTTTGTGTGCTTCTCATCCCTGTCCAGAAGTGGTGATCCAGATAGATTAGAACCCATATATGACGGTCTTCATATAGATCTGCAGAATACACCCAAACACAGACTATAAATACACCCGAAAAAAATTAAATTTACACATCTGCTGCAGATTTTAAACAAACATTACCTGAAAGTCACTTGTTGTCCACAAGACCAAAATTCAGTAGAAAATCATTTCAATTCCTATCAAATGAGTCTTTAAGCGCACCCACTCTTCTGGCACTTCTCTCGTAATGTAATTCCTCACATCCTTTTCAATAAAATTTAACTCGCGATGACCCCCAGCAGCCGCAACAAATGATTGGTAAGTTTTGCTTAGTCTAATACCAGTCTTCTCGTTATTCTCTATTGTACGACGAATGGACATGCTTAGTTCCTTGTGCTGTTTGAGATATTTTAGATTTCTATTTTTCCTCCCTGCTACATGTAATCAATTGGTTCTTAATCTCGTTTTCCTTCCTATTTGTGCTCCGAACTCTTGTAGAAAACCCTGCAGTCTTGGCGTAGTTCCTGTAAAATTTTCCAGCATCTTCAAGGGTGGTAAAGGTCATTCCAACCTTGGGAACAAACTGGTCATCAACAACAGAGAGAGGCTGCAGAATACACCATGTCAAAAACTAAAAATACACCCAATCATGTCTAATATAATACACCCGAACCGCAACAACTCAACTAAAATGACAATAAAAGTCATAAACTGTAAATACACAGGCTGCAGAATACACCATGTCAAAAACTAGAAACACACCCAATCGTGTCTGATATAATACACCCGAACCACACACAACTCAGTTAAAATAACAGAAAAATCAGTAAACTGTAAATACACCCACACTTTCCTAAAAAATACACCCAAAAAAGTTCTGATCTACACCTGATCGTATGCTATAAATTCCAGAAAATTAATCAAAACTAATACATTACATTCAATCCACAGATTTATCTTCATGCATTATTTTGACAGTCAATGTTCACGAATTATTCACCTACACAATGCTATACAAATTACTGCAACAAAATTCATAGTAATCCTATGTAAATCAAACCTCAGGAACTTCGTTAGATTCAAATTCATAGTCCACTTTGCCTGGATTCAGCTGACAATCTGAGGTTGAATCATCCATTATCTTCAAAACGAGTTCAAACTTTGATTTCAGAAAACGAAAAATCAAATAGAAAACGAAGCTGGAGTTACAGAGAAAGGAACTAACATAAATGACGAAGAAGAAACGAGTGAGAAAGGAGAGGAAAAGAACGATCGAAGAAACCAGAAGAAGCTTCGCGAGAAGAAGAACGAACAAATCTGCAAATAACGAAAACGAAGAAGGAAACAAATCTTTTAAATTTGGTAGTTAGATATATGCGGGATCCTTATATAGCGCGTGTATACAACGTAACCCTTGGAACGCGTTTTGGGATTTTATTTGTTAATAAACTTGTAAACCGTACAAGTCATTAGAGCTTGTATGCAGAG
Source organism: Arachis stenosperma (assembly GCF_014773155.1). NCBI lineage: Eukaryota > Viridiplantae > Streptophyta > Magnoliopsida > Fabales > Fabaceae > Arachis > Arachis stenosperma. The sequence goes on from NC_080378.1 coordinate 13,759,230, forward strand.
CTTTTCTGAGAGAATAAAACAATTAATTTGGGTCCAAATGCTACAGTTTTGGGCACAACCTCCTGCCTTCTAAAGTTCTAAGCAACTCTGTCCAAAACAAAAAAGTTCTAAGCAACCTTGACCAATTTTATTTTATTTCATTTTTTAAAAAAGAAAAAAAAGTTGTAAGAAACATTTCTACAAACACTTTGCATGCAAGAGTGAGGAGTCTACTCTCACCGTCGCGGCTTTCTCTCACTGCTGCACCGCTGTACTGTCACCGCTGCTCTATGCTACCGCCGAACTGCTATCCTGCTGTTGTTATCTATTCTTCTCAGTTCTCTATGTCGCTGCCTCCGTGCTTTGTGAGTTTATTACTATTTTATTTCTATTTTATAAAATTCTGATTTGGTGATATTATGCTGAAAATTTCGGTTGTCTTGAATTACAGATCAAAGTGCTGAATTTTTTATGACTTGAGTGTGATATATAATTGTACAAGTTCCCTCAAATGCTGAAACCTCCGATAAATCCCTCAGCAAAGAAGCTCATCGGAGCTTCAATTCTTTTCCATCGATGGATGACGACCAGCAAGAGGGTTCAAGACAGGAGTAAGCAGAAGAGAGTTAACGATCTTGAGGTCGCAACTGAGAAGTGGAAGATACTCTCCAAAATCCTCTTCTTAATCGAGCTTCTGAAGCAACAGCCTGAGATGATTATCCCTGTTAGATCCCTTGAAAACTACCGTAAGCAGATCAATCTCCCAAAGCCACATAGAATCTCCGATTTCATTCGAAAGACGCCAAAGCTCTTTGAACTCTACAAGGATCACAAGGGGGTGCTATGGTGCGGCTTGACAGAGAGAGCTGAGGAATTGTTGGAGGAAGAACAGAGGGTTCTTGAGCAGCATTCCGATAAGGCTGCGGAACATGTTACGAGGTTGCTGATGATGTCGGTGGATAAGCGTCTCCCCTTAGAGAAGATTGCTCATTTCAGAAGGGATTTTGGGTTGCCTATGGATTTTAGGGCTAATTGGGTGCACCAATATCCGCAGCATTTTAGGGTTGTGAAGTCCTTCGATGGCATTCATCAAGTTGAGTGCTTGGAGCTTGTGAATTGGAATCCTAATTGGTCAATAACGGAATTAGAGAAGGTTACAGGTGTAACTGAATCCACTACTACCAATTTGCATATCCCTGGTATGCTGTCACTTCCATTCCCTTTGAAATTCCCTTCAAATTATAAAAGGGTGTATCGATATAGTGAAAAGATTCAAGATTTTCAAAAGAGGGCTTATTTGTCTCCTTATGCTGATGCAAGAGGTCTCAAGGCTGGTTCTCTTGAATTTGACAAGAGGGCTGTTGCTGTTATGCATGAGATTCTTAGTTTCACCATTGAAAAGAGACTGGTCACTGATCACCTCACTCACTTCCGTTGGGAGATGGTGATGCCTCAGAAGCTCATGAGGATTCTTCTGAAGCACATTGGCATCTTCTATGTCTCGGAGCGGGGGAAGAGGTTTAGTGTGTTCTTGAATGAAGCATATGAAGGTGCGGAGCTGATTGAGAAATGCCCCTTGGTCCTATGGAGGGAAAAAGTCATAAAGCTTGTTGGTTATAGAGGGAGGAAGAAGAAGTTTGAGACACACTGTGACATGTCAGATGTAGAAAGCGATATTGGCTTGATGCAGAGTGATTCTGAAGTAGAGGACTTGGACGTGCAGCTTGAGCAGCATGGTTCCGTGGATTATGAGGATCCTTTACTTGTGGACAATTCTGAGATGGATGTTGAAGAGATTGCCTTTGAATATTGAAATTTTAAGAATTCTTGAGGTTGAGAGAATGTGTAGATGTAAACATCACACACTGATTTTTTCAAGTACTGTTTTTCCATTTTGATTAGCTGGTAAGTAATTCCACATGATCCAAATTTTTCAAGCACATTTCTAGCTTGTGTCTTAAGTCAAATTTTCTGCTTCATTTTAGAAAATAATTAGTGATAATAGGTACAAATTTTTTTAAGTTAGTTTGGCCTGTGATACCTTCTATACTTATTTAAGTATAAACATGTTAGGTTGCTAAGCTCTATTATTGTCCTTGTTTTTGTTTCTTTGATAGATGCTAAAATGAAGCCCATCTGAAGAAGGTGCAAGTGATAGAGAATATAGCTGGACAAATTAAACCTTGCTTCAGAACCCGCTGGAAACAATTTATAATCATGGCTAGTGAATGCTGTAGCATGGGTTAGACAAACACCTTGTGGTCCTACCTGAAAGGCCAAAAGTAAAGTGGTTCATGGTTGATTGGTGTGCTTCAATCAATGAACAAATGATACTTTTTCTGCAAATGGAGATTGAACCTGTTTAAGCTGGAGTATTGATTATCACAATGCATCGATCCTGTCTTTATCAACGATCCCTAATCCTTAGCCTTATCTGTTTAAAGCTCTCAACATTTTGACCTTGGGTAAAATTTATCTAAGTATGCAACATCCAATCATATATTAGATAAGCGATTTGAGGGTTAGAAGGTATCATTCAGTCAATCACATTTGAGGTGACAAGTTTCTTGATTTCTCGATGATATTTTCATTTTTTTTTCACACATGTATTTGATTTTCTAAAGGAAACTGTGCATTGACTGGGATAGTGTGCGAACATGAAACATAATACTATAAAAGGAAACATTTATTGTTCATTGCCTTGAGGATTCACCATATCCACTCATTCTAGTTGTCACAAACATCTTAACTAGTCTAGAAGTACCCAGCTAAGTAGTGATAATAAGTTTGAGTTAAATTTTTGCTGGTTTTTGGTGGGTCAATTTTGAGTGGTCAGATGTTAATCATTCTCGAAACTATGCAGAATGGTAGTAGTTGGTTTCTCTAGTTATTCTTCAACTCTTTTCAACCACTAATAATATCATCGCTTTGTTCATTTATTATATATATCTTGCCATTATTATGGCAACTATTATAGGTTAACCAAACCATCTATAATTTCAGTCTCATCAATAATTACCTTCTATCTCAATTTTAAACATAGTACAGTTAATGCAGGAAGCATTATCTAAAATATAATACCAATAAGCAGTGAAAAGTTCAACACTTATGTTTTCATATATTTAACACCAAGTGAAATTAAAACATTATAGAAAAGCATTAGCATTTGGATTGTTTTTTGATGGAGATTGTGATGATGGAAGCTCCTCCTCAAGTCTCCATGAAGGTGGTGGTGTAGTACAACAAGTTCCACCACCACCCTTTAACAGAAAACTTCTACTTTCTCTCAACTTTTCCACCATTGAAACTGATGATGAAACCTTCTGTTCTCTCTTATTCTCACTACCTTTTTCTTCTTCTTCTTCTTCTGTTCTTCTTTGTCTCTCCTTAACACACTCTCTCACTACTCTTTTTAACGTTCAAGTTTCAAAGTTGGTTGCTTTTTTCTCTTTGAAGTGGTTACACGTTGCTTCTTTCATTTCTTTTCATTCAGATATGACAGTGTCATGGTTTGTTCAGTGCTCAAAGAACAAGTTTCCTCAGCTTTCACAGTTGACTACATTACAGAAATAATAATTTATATATTTTTTTAGACTTTAATTTTAATATATTAAAATTTTAAAACATTTTTTATCATTCTATATATGACATTTTTTCTTTGAGTGGCTATTTATATAATAAAAAAATAATTATTTTTATTTTTGTAACATTATATAATTAATATACGTATAAAATTATTTTATATTAAATTATATTAAACCAAATTATTTTTTAATAAATAGTCAAAATGGTATCTAAAAATAATAATTACAAATTAGACAGTTTTTTTAATACTAAATAAACAACTTGATTTAGTACTAATTTAATAAAGGATTTAATTTTTTTAAAATTAAATTAACATATAAAAAATATGTATTTTTTGAAAATTGTTTTGACTATTTATATAAAATAATTATTTCTACTAAAATATGTTTCGTAATTAGATATACATATAAAATTATTTTATAAATTGTCAAAATAATATTAAAAATAGAATTATAATATAAGTAAGACAAGTTTTTTTATTAGATAAATAATCTGACTTGGTACTAATTTAAAGAATTTAATTTTTTGAAAATAAAATTAACATAAATAAAATATACATGATTTTTTTGAAATTTATTTGACTTTTATCTAAATTTTTTATTCATAAATTATAAATATATTATTACAGGATAACAAATATTAGGCAGTGATTGAGTGTTGTGTTCCCAAAATCTGAACTAACTAAGTGTGTGTTTGGATTACAGTTTGCAAACAGGAGTTTGAATAAAATTAATTTTACAAACTTGATTTTGATGAAAAGTAAGTTTGTATTAAGTGATTTATGTTTGGCAATATTTATATCAAAATGAATTATAGTAAAATAAATGTTGTTTGGATTACACTATTCAAAATCACTTTTAGATACAAAATTACTAAAATAGACATCAACTTAAATAATTTTTGTATATTATTTTAATTTAGATATTTGAATAGATGTTATTAATTAATTCTATAATAAAATTAATATTTATACACTAAGATAAAAATAATATATAAAAATTGGCAAAATATACTTTTAATTAAAACTAACAAAATATAAATTTTAGAGAGTACTAAGAATAATAAAAAATTAAATATTTATTTTGGTAGTAATTGAAATAAATCAAAAAAAAATTTATGATATTTTTTATACAATATATTTTTAGTACTCTTAGTACTCTTTTTTAGTATGTTATAATTTTTTATTATTATTATTTACAATTAATTTTTTGTTTAATTTACTTTCTTAATAGGATCAATATATTATATTAAAAAAATAAAAATAATACAAAAAAATTATAATTATAAAAGTGTATAATATCAAATAAATAATTAATAAAAAAATAGTAAATAATAGAAAAAGATAGTTCATATAAACAAAAATAATATAAATAATACAATAGTATGCATAAAGGATAAAATTGGTAAAAAATAAATAAAGATTGAGTATTGATGGCTAAAAGCCCGTTGGTGAAACGCAGAAGCTTAAAATTGTTGCTACTTGAAAACTTGGTTTTGAATGCAAAATCACTTCTGCGTTCATGAATCAAAAATTTGCCAAACCAAAAATTACAGCTTTCAAGATATCTAAACGTACTTCTTCTCTTTGAACGTGGTTGCCAAACACACCCTAAACAGTTGGTACTTCATTTTGTTGGGTCCACACTCATTCATACATGGCCAGCATCCTATGTTTGTTTTACTTTTGTCTCCTCCTTCACCTTATCATCATCTCTTTGGATTTATTTGAATTTTTTTAGTTTCTCAAAATTTTATTATTTTAGTATCTGATTCATTTTTTAATTGAATTGCTGAAGTAATTTTTTTTAACATGTTTAAACAATTTTAAAAATATATTTAATATTTAATTTACATCAATTTTACACTAATGAAATATTTTTCAATTCTACTACTATATATTAGCTTTGTCTATAATAATAATTTAATCAGAGATAAAAAAAACTAAATATTAGGACAAAAATAACGACAATTTTTTAATTAAAGAAATTTCAAAACATAATAAAACTAAAAGCAGTCATATAGTTAATTCATAAAGATAAAATTAAAAGTCACCTCAAACATTAAGAATAAAATTAAGAAGAATTAAGAATTAAAAATATTGTTAAAAAATAAGATTAGTTAAAAAATGTACTAGCTAAAATAAGAGAACAATTTTTTTTACTTAAATACAAAGTAAACATGATACACTTCAATTTAATTATCTGCTAATTATATTTGATGGATACCTTTTTAACTAGTATAGATTTTATTCTCAGAAAAATAAAATCCATAATTAATGTATGTCAGAAGATAGTTATTAGACCATCTAGGGAACTCATTTCAGTTCTTATTTATGACCCACCTGTCATAAAAGGTAATTCCACATCAGCTTTTGCATCATAAACAATAAATAGGAATTCAAAGAATCTCTTTCTTCTCCATTAAAAGGAACTAACTTTAATTCTTATTATGGTCCCACTTAATTAATTAATTAAAGTAATTAAAATTAATATAATTATTAAGTTTTTTATAATAATATTATTTAAATTTATAAATTCAAAATAATTCAATATTATAAAATATTAAAATAAATAACTTAAATTTGATTAGTATTTTAAATTTTATAAATAAAAATAAATAATCCAACTAAAAATTATTTTATAATATGTAAAAATTAAATTTATTTTTTATGTAAAATAAATTTAATTAATTATGATTTAATATAACAATATAAATAATATTTGATATTGATTTAACATAATTATTTATATTAATTATAATTTAATATAACTAATTATTAAATAATTAATATAAATAATTAATTAAATAGATATAAGTATTTAATATAATAAATTATTATAATTATTAATAAATTAATTATAATTTAATTATTTAATATATATTTAATATATTTTTATTTTTTTAATTAATTTACCACATGGCATGATTTTATTGGTTGTTGCAAGTCCTTGTTTAGAGGGACTCTCAACTTTGATCCACGTGAAGAGTCCTCCTTCTCTTTTTACTCCAATGATAATTGAGTCCCCATTTGTCAGAAGAGGAATTCTATTTCTTAGCATTGGAGTTGCTCTTGATCATATTTAAAAGCAAGTCCTCATTGATGACTAATCAATTCTAGTAGCTGTTTTTGTTTATGATTGTATCTTATTTTATTTGTTTTTGGTGGTTTGTTTGTTTATGAATATTAATATGAACATTGTTAATTACTTTTCTTTTCTAGTGTTTGTCTCTAACAAAGAACCCAAAGAAAAAAGGGAAAAGAGACAAAAGTTATTATGCAATTTTTTAATTTGTCATTTTGTTTTCTTTCATGCTAAGCTATCCTAAGCTAATATTAATCATATAGTTCTAGCTATAGGGCCTTTGAATATTTGTTCAAAACTATGTATTATTATGCATGCAATTATGACACTAAAATATTTGACTCAGGGAAGATTTAACCTTTAAGCATGCGGTTTCTGTAGATATTATTATTATTATTATTATTATTATTATTATTATTATTATTATTATTATTATTATTATTATTAGAATTTATCTATCTTGTATTCTAAAAATACATATTAAAATTATAAAATAATTTTTTTATTAGAAATATAAAAAATTTAAATTTTTAATATATTTATTTTATATTTATTAAATAAAAATATTTTTAAAAAATTACTAATAATAAATTTATCATATGCTCTAAAAATATATATTAGCTAAATCATTATTATTATTATTATTATTATTATTATTGATTAATGTGTGCTGTCCTATATCAATTATCAATGCTTAAGGTATAGGCTTATAAATTAAGAAGGTCCACAAAATTAAACCACATAACTTTGTAATGCAACATGGTCCATATCATTATCAGGGCAATTTACCCAAATAAATAAATAGAGTGAAAACTTTATTCAAATACATAAAACAGAAATTCCTTACGTACATGTGCATTTTCACACTTCTATGTAAATCGTGGGAAGCTACCATGATTTCTAATTTTAACATAAACCGTGACAAGTTACCACGGATTATGGTATTTGTGGTTTGTGTGTAAACCGTGGTAAGCTCCAACGATTTACAAAGAGAGAAAGCTAAGCATAAACCGTGACAAGCTCCCACGGTTTATGAAGGAGGAATTTTTATCATATCTTTTATCTATTGCTCTTCAATATTAAACTAGCAAATATTAAAAGTGGGAGTTTTATGTCCAGATTAAGATGTATATAAATATTACTAACCTACTTATGAACTAAAATTAACAAATCCACATATATAGTTGAACTAATTTGACTCGTCGAGGAGAGAGAGAGCTAGTGTTTAAAAATTAAAGGGAAAAAAAATTCAAGTATTTATATCCATTTACTAAGCTATTCCTGAACCCCGTTTCAAGTTTTCTATCAACTATGAGCTAATAAAGCTTAAAATAAAGTAGTGATGTTCAATTCCTTTTTCTTTTTTCGCCTTAAACTTGTGGCAAGGGTGATTCTTATGCTGTTATTGGGCTCACTTCCAATCTTCCATTTAATCCACGGAATTAACTTGGATTAAATATTTTTTTTTAAAATATATATATATTCATAATTCGTTAACGTTTTAATTAGCCTTGGATCATAATTATGCCATCGTCTTAGAGAAAAGCATATGAGCCTTGAAGGAATAAAATTAAGTAAATATAGCAACCTTGTTTGTTATATATATAGATCCTATAATATAATGATAATAATAATATCCTATATGCTTTATATAAACAATGCCTAGAGTGTATAAATTTTTTAAAAGAAAAAATACATAAATTCTTAATTTTTTAATTTGATGACACATAAGCCTTTCACTAATTAAAAATACAAAAATATTTTTCACATTTTAAAATACGAAATATTTAAGTTTCTCCGTCTAAAATATATAAAGACAAATAGGTACTCCAACAAAATTTAGATGTCTCACTTCTTAAAAAGTAATGGACGTTTTTGTATTTTCAATTAGTAGAAAACTTATTTGTCTTCAAGATAAAAAATCAAGAATCTATTTGTTATTTTCTCAATTTTTTTAATTACTGTTCAACTTTTTAAAAGAGTAATTAATATGGCTTCAAATTCAAAAAATTGGATTGGCAACAAACAAAACTATATTTAGTATTTACCATTAGACGGCATCATGGAGCAACTTGTGAATTTTTGTTTTTTATTTTTTGTTTGCCCTAGGCCAAAAAAAGAGAAGAAAAGGAGAAAAATGTGATTAAATTAAAAAAGATGAAAAGTTATTACAGAGAAGAAGATAACTCCAAATTAAGCCATGTCAAGAATCAAATGCAAGACACACAAAGCCAAATCCCACCCCCTTATACATAGAGAAATGAGTCAATTACTCTTGTATTGTATATTATTTTTCATAAATTGAGTCGAATTATTATTCGATACAAATAGTATAATTCTTAGGTACTATTTGAAAGTTACTATTACTATTAAATCATAACAGTACAAAATTTATTATATTTAATAACCAAATATTATTTGTCTCTTCAAAAAATAGGTTTAATAATAACAATAAAGATAAAATATTGAAAGTCTAAATTTCTTTATTTATATTATAGAGACAAATAAAATTCAAAAAGATAAAAATATGTTTTTTGTCTTAATATTTATAATTTTTTTTAAATATCTTTAGTGTTTAATTTAATTTTATTTAATTCTGTCTATGATATTTTTTATTTATGCCAAATTATTTTGGACATTAACTCGCTCTATCTAATATCTAATATGTTAAGAGTAAAAAAAAATATTCAAAAATAATTTTGATACAAATAAAAAAAATTAGAAATTAAATAAGTTAAATGAATAAAAAATATTAAAAATAAAATTAAACGTTAAAAATATTTTTAAAAAATTACAAATATTAAAAATAAAAAGAATACTTTACCTTATTAAAAGAAAACTAAGTTATATTTATGCATAGTAGTGACTCTTAGGCACAAGGAAAGGGGTAGCATGTGTGGATATGCACAGTTAAAGCATGGAATGGTGAGAAAAAAAAAGCTAAGTGAAGTGTTTGTAGTGGCAACACCACTATATATATACATATATGCATGCATATCACAAGGCTCTATCTTTTTCCAGCCACCTTGCGCACTAGTAGTCACTTCTAAATAGTTTATTGAAAATTTTGCTACCTCTCCCTCCATTATATCATTCATCCACTTTTCAACCTTGTTATTGATTATTTTTTGTGGTATTCAACTTGTCATTGATCTTGTTATGTGTGTTGACAAATACAATTTGTTTGGAGGCCAAAAATCTACAATGAATCTTCTCAATTTTTTTTAATAATCGAGGGAGTAAAGCGTGATTTTTTATCATTAATTTTATAAGTGAGACAAAAAATAAATATAAAAAAAAATAATAAAAGATTAGAGATCACACTTTACACTCTCATTTTTTTTAATAACTAAGAAGATTTATTCCCAACAAAACCCATGTATCATATGCTATTTTAGTCTATTTGTTTGATGAGAGTTCAACCTAACTTTAATCATCCAAAACATAAATAATAACCAAATCATTCTATTTTTTTTAGTAATATTTTTATTAACTTCTTTTTTCTGAAAAAAGTTGCTAACAAGTGTTCTATGTAAGGTAGAAAAAATAATTTTTTTTATAAAATTAGAAGAGTAAATTAAAGACGTAAAATATTAAAATTATAGTAATATTTAATTTAAATCACAAAATTGTTTGATTTTTAATAAAAATATTATAGAATCAATTAACTTTATTAAAATTATAACATCAACAAATTTTAAAAGATGTATAAAGATTTTATTTACTATAATTCTGTGCTCTTAAGGACACTTAGTTAAGAATACAAAAATATAAAATAAAAATGATTTTATACATTTATTACAAAAACATCAAAATTTTATCTTTTCCATGAAATTTTTTCCATTTTTGTATTTTGATGATATTAACAAAAATCGATTAAAAAAAAATTTTACAATATTATTCCAAATAGAATCTTGGGTGTTGCACATTATTCTAGAAAAACTAATAAGCCATTATTAATCATTCTAACAATTGTACAATATATGACATATGTGTAAGAATTTAACTAATTTGTATTTTAAAAACATGTATTAAAATTATAATTTTTATATTTTTAATAAAAAATTATAAAAATTATAATTTTAATATCTTTTATATTTATTAAAAAATACTTAAAAATTTGATTAATTATAATCTTATCAGATACTCTTAGAATATATATTAACTAAACGCTACGTGTAATTACTAATTAGTAACATGCAAAGTAGAAAGAATGAATATAATAAGTAGCTGTAAAAATATATTTTTAATATTTCATTAAAATATTTAATATATTTACCAACAAAATTTATTTTAGGACAACAATTAAATCTATATATAGACTTAAAAATATTTTTTTAATTTTATCTTTCCGTAACATTGTTCTCATAATTTCTTCTAAAATTCTCACCAGCCTTATTAATTAAATCTTCTTTTCTTTAACTGATTTGCTTAAATAAACTAATAAATTAACCATACTATACCAACCCAACTTAGTTCTCGTCACAATAACTTTATTTTAATTAAATTGGGAGACATATTAAATTTGATGATATGGCTAGGGTTAGTTGGGGGATACATATCATGAAAGGCAAGGTCCAATGGCAGTTAGTGTAACTGTGGGGACTAATGAACTTGCTCCACATATCACAATCCACATGATTCTTTAGAACATGTACTACATTTTCTTTTATGGACCCTTTTTTAGAGACACTTTTGGCATTGTGACAAATTTAAAGGGGGGCATGATGAAGTTGTTAGAAATGAAACCATGTCAAATCCAGTTGAATCCATAGATAGAAATGGTTCAGATGAAACAAAGGATGTTACTAGTGAAAAGATCATCCCAGTTAAAGAGGTAGAATTGCATCAAGGGAGAAACAATTCAAATGAAAATGCCAAGAGAGAGAGGATTATTCCTGTGAAACAGATTGAGGAGAATGTGGCGAAGAATCAGCATGTCCCCGAAAAAATGACAAGTTACCTCCTGTTTGTTTGAGGGTTGATCCATTACCGAGGAAGAAGAATGGCAAAAGCAGCAATGGGAGCTCAAGGTCTCAAAGTCCTCCTGCCTCAAAAGAGCATTCAAGGTTCAGCTATATTCTGATGTCAAGAGTGTTCCAAACATCAGTGAAGAAGTTAAGCCGAAAGAGCAAAATGTTCCAGTGTCCGAAGGTAAGAGCAATGAGAAGCCACAGCCGGATTCAAGCCTTCTGACTGCCCCAGATGTCAGCAAGGAAGTTCAACCAAAAGAGGAAACCATTCAGGTGACTGAAAATAAGACCGATGGAGATAAGGGTGCAGATGAGTTGGAGATACTGAAGAAAAGAAGGCACAAAATGGAGCAGAGAATATGATGAATGAAGCAAAGGACTCGATCAAACCAACTGGCAAAGGTGAAAATGAGAGAAAGGCTTTATCAGAACATAATGAGACTTCTACTGAAGTTGGATACTATTCAGGTATGTGTTACTGATGCTGTTAACTTAATATACCTTGATTTGGTAATAACATGTTGCGTGAAGTATGTATTTGTCTCACTGTTTTTCTTATCAATGGCTCTACATTGCAATCACGTGCGATAATTGTGATTTGCAAGTGATTAGATACATATGCATTAGGAGGATTATTAAGAGTCCTAGTTAGCTTCCTTGTCCTTGATCAATGTTATACTCACGTGGTATTCAATTTATATACCAGGGCTTGCATCCTAGTTTCAGGGAAACAAGAAAATCTCTGGCAAGAGAGCTTACATGCTTGCAAGAAAGGCTTGATTCTGTAATGGCCAAGAGATCTCAACAGCAGACGAATGAGTTCATAGACAAGAAGGCTGTTGAAGAAAAAGCTGCAGTAGCAAGAGAGGATTCTTCTGTGGGAATTAATGATGATATGACGGGAAAATATAGAATTGAATTTCAGCCACCACTTGATCCGGCATTGAATGTGGCAGCAGAACCTAATGTAGCACCAAATGAAGTAGTTGATGAATGTAACCATACAAGCGATCTTTCTGTGGAATTTGACTCCCACAGGGATTGAGAATTCAGACAAAAATGCTTTGCAAGAATTACCTGTGGGAGTCTTAGACGAGGATGGTGCTGACTGTAGCTCCAAGAATGAAGAACAAAATGAGAAAGCAAAAGAAGATTCATCAGCATCTATGGACTAAAAGAGTTGCCGGTGGGCGTGCTCGATGAAAATCCAGCTGAACTTGTGAAGGATGATGGGGAAACAAAACTTGGAGATGTGGAATCTATTCTTGAGCTGCCGGTGGGGGTGCTTGATGAGGATAATGCTGCATCTGAATTCAACAAGGATGATGGAACAAAATTTTCAAAGCAAGAACTGGATCATGAAGAGGAAGTGGAAGCCATTGTGGAACTACCAGTTGGTTTGCTTGATGAAGATACAGCAGCATCTGAATCTAAGGAGAATGATGATGAAACTAAAATTTCCAAAGCTCAACAACAACAACATGAAGATTTGGAACCTATTGTGGAACTTCCGGTGAAATTGCTTGATGAAGAAGAAACAATAGAGTTTGAATCTGGGAAGCATGATAAAGATATAGAACATATAACGGAGGTTCCTGTCGGGTTGCTTGATGAAGAAGAAAAAATAAAGTCCGAACCTATGAAGCGTGACGCGGCTGAAAAAGTTTCACCTGCCATAGAAGAGCAATGTAGTATGGCTGCAAAAGACACTCAACTAGAGCCTGAACAGCAGATGAAAAAGCAGGAAGAGGTTCAATCTTCTGAGGAATCATCAGATGGGTGGGTGAAGGTTGAATTCTTGAAAGATGAGGAACTCAAACGTGATGCACAGCGAGATATAGATATAGCAGTCGAATGTGAAGAGAAAACGGGAAATGAAGCGGAATTGCCAACCGTGGAGTCTGCGAAAAGGGCTGCAGAACTTGTTAGTGACTCGTATAAAAAGAAGTTAACACAGCTTGAGGAACAAACTGAGAGTGAAGAGAAGCTTGCTGCACAAGTACCCAGTGTTAACAATGAAAACACAGCATTAATAAAAGAGGTAGATCAGGTTGCTGAAAATAATGGAATACTCAAGAATGGTGATACTGAATTATTGGAAAAAAAATGAGAAGCTGAGAAATATGATGAACAGGTTGCTTGATGCTGGGAAGGAACAATTGAAAGTGATATCAGATTTGACAGAAAGGGTTAAGGATTTGGAGAAGAGATTAGCAAGGAGCAAGAAGAGAATGAGGACTAAGAGGTTCAAACCAGCATCATCATTGTCCAACATTAGTTCAAAAAATAATCCGTTACAACATAACATAGAACTATTGATGTTGCCTTGTAAAACTATTTTGGTTAAAAAGGGTGTTATGTGTTGTAAGCTTGTAATTCTGAGGTTTATGTGTGGTATGAGATCTTTTGTACATTGTAATGTGTTAATTTCACTTGGTGTTAAATATAAGAAACATAAGTGCTAAACTTTTCACTGCTTATTGGTATTATATTTTAGATTATGCTTCCTGCATTATCTGTACTATGTTTAAAATTGAAATAGAAGGTAATTATTGATGAGACTGAAATTATAGATGGTTTGGTTAACCTATAATAGTTGCCATAATAATGGCAGGATATATATATATATATTAAAAAGCAAAGCGATGATATTATTAGTGGTTGAAAAGAAAAAGAGAAAAACTTAGATCATATGTTAGAAAAATATAATGCTAAAGATTCTAGAATGCTAAAATTCAAGTTAATATATCAGTAACTCTTTACTTAAGGTGTCATGCAGTTTCTTATATGTACAATTAATATTTAATACACCTGAACAAAAATGCAAACGGTAAGTATTCTGACTCCAAATACTCTAGAGAATCCGAATTCATTTCATTTTTACCTCAGAAATTTATTCTTTCTAAAATTTCTCTCAATAGTTTCATGCATTTGTTCCTAATCTCAGGATTAATCTTTTATACAAGATACTTCTTAAGAAATACTTTCTAACAAATAAGAATTCTTTGAAGCAATAATTATTATATTTATTCATATTAAATTTCATAAATACATAGATAGTGTTTCATATAAAATTGTGCAAGTACTTTCAAATATTACAAGTTAGAAAGCAAAACTATCTAATTTTAGAAATAAAAAACATTGGAATAGCTGCTTGAGAGAATAACTGGCTTAGCAACATACAAAACAATGGCAGCGATTGAATAACAAAAACTAGAAAAATAAATATACGGACAAAACACAAATTTTAACGTGGAAAATTCTCTCAATATGAGAGGTAAAAACCATGGGTTATTCAGACCAAAAAAAGAAATATCACATTGCCAAAGTATTAATACTTAAAAGATTATTTGAATTGTTGAAGTACGTCATTAAATTAGAAAGAATTTAACATATTGCCAAAGTTTGTATTTCTATTAGACCAAGTGAAATATATATGAATTTAAAGAGATAATATAAAAAATTGTGTACTATTAATAGAAAATTAATGAGTTGTTAATTCTAATTATTATAAATCGGATAAACTACATTATACTCTAAAATTGATTAATGTGGTATTGTTATAAGCAAGGTTCTGAAAACTGAACCGGTCATCGAACCGTTCTAACTACTGGTTTACCAGTTTATTGGTTCAACCGGTTCAACCGCAATTCAATCGATAAAATCGTTTTACAATAAAATAATAAATAAAATATAAATAAACGCATTAAAATATAATTATAGTTTAAAATATCATCCAGATTAAAAGTACTATATAAACCACAATGTTATAATATCATTCCAACAGAAACTCAAAAGTCAATTAACAAAAAAAAAAAACCAAACATAAAATACCAATAACCGGTCATCAAACCGTTCTAACTACTGGTTTATCAGTTTATTAGTTCAACCGGTTCAACCGCAATTCAATCGATAAAACCGTTTTACAATAAAATAATAAATAAAATATAAATAAACGCATTAAAATATAATTATAGTTTAAAATATCATCCAGATTAAAAGTATTATATAAACCACAATGTTATAATATCATTCCAACAGAAACTCAAAAGTCAATTAACAAAAAAAAAAAAAAAAACCAAACATAAAATACCAATAATCATCATAATCCACCAAAACTTACTGCAGATTTGCTTCGTTAAGATTATCACCTTACAATAACGATGCAATAACAATCCAATAGCAATTTTTATTAATCTCAATACAATAATTTATAATCACTAACCTCTCTGTGATAGTTGTAATTTGTAAAGTCTCTCCTTAATCTCCAAAATATGCCTAATACTACAGAACATTGCACTAGGGAGAAAAAAAATAAGAATTGTTCTACCTATCTATCAGTTTTTGCCGCTCAGGAGTCCCAAACCTTGGAGCTGCATAATGGGATTTAATTGCCAATGTGCGCCTCTCTTCTTTCTTGTAGTCTAATGAGCCTAATGCACCATTTGGATTGGTTGGCATGAATGCAATTAGTGCAACTCAAGCAGTCCTTCCTGCCAAAAGAAATTCACATCAGCAATATACAAACCTTCCTTCAGTGCAATCACTTAGTTTGTTCAGTATTTTCCAAACAAGTTAGTGCTGGATAATTAAAAATAGAGACGGACTAATGGCAACAGAGCAAATACAAAACAATATATTCAACATTTTGGGATAATCCGCATCAATTGCATTGTGGATTACATCAAAGATGCTACATTCTGCATCCTCAAAAGATTTCTTCCACTCTTGATGGCAATCAGAATTCACGGGGAGTAAACAAAATTAAATCTTTTCCAAGAAATAAATAAAAAATAATTCACCTTTGGGAGATTCTGCTTCTGGGGTACTACAGATTGACAGACATAGATCAAAATCTACCACTGATATAATAACACAACAATCTAACAATCACAAGGTCAAGAACAACACCACAACAATTTATCAAATAACAAATTAATAAGATAAAGAACATATCAAAACCAGTTAATAATCAAATCAAGAACATCACAAAACGAGTTAATAATCAAAACAAGTTAATAAAACAGCAAACCAACAAAAAACAAAAACTCTTAAGTTTGGAACAGCAACCTAACAATTAAAACAACGACAAACTAAAACAATAACTAAAAACAGAGAAGAGAGAGGGAGCTAGAACTTTATAACTCGATGGAGATGGTTGAACAGAGGGCTGAGCTGCGGCGAAAAGGAGGCTGAGCAGTGGCGAAACGACGTCTGCACAGAGGTTGTACCACGCAACGGAACCGAAGCTGAACAAAGGCCGGAAGGCGATGGCTGGAGCGCGGCGGAAGCACGGCAAAATGGCGGAAAAAGCACGGCGAAACAGAGGGGAAGCTCGACAAAACAGACACAGAAGCGCGGTAGAAAACGGCTGAACAGAGGCGTTGCGACGACGCTGGAGAAGCACGGACGGCGGCGGTGACACGGCGGATGTTGGACGGAGCAAGGGAGGGAGTGAGAGAGGAGCTCGAAGGAAGAGATGCTGCTGCCTAGTACTTTGGTAGTGAGTGACTGCGTGAGTGAGTGAGGGGATTAGGGTTCCTGTGTTATCTTAATGAATGAAACGGCGCCGTTCATGTTCAAAAGAAGAAAACTGGTTGGGTTCCGGTTCGGTTCGACTGGGCGGTTCTTGACCGGTTCAGCAATTCATTTACGGTTTTTAAAATAGGCGGTTATAGTTTCTGTCTGAACCGTTTTTTTTATCAGTTTGACTGGCCGATTTGAACCAGTTTTCAGAACCTTGGTTATAAGGTATATCTATATATTTATTATACCACCTTATTAGAGTTGACTATTTATGTATTTAATGCAAGAATTTCTACACTTTAAATGTTTAGACTTTTCTTTAATACACTATAACTATTACTCAAGAATATTTGACATTCATTGGTATGATTTGTTAGTCTGTAAACATGAACGAAAAATGTTATAGTTAAGTCATGAAAGTTAATTAGTATTCTTTTTAATATTAATAAGCATTCAATTTTATATAAAGATGTAATGTGATATATTTGCATTTGAAAATAGATTACTAAAATTCTGTTACGTACATCGTGTTTTTTTTATTGATTTTAATAAACCGTAACGACATATTATATAGATAAAGATTGAATTTTAAAAAGAACGTACAAACAAAAGATTAATTGAATGTTGTAGTGTGATTGTACTAAGTACTTACATATTAAAGACTCCAGGCTCCAAAAGTAGTGAAAAAAAAAAATAGCAACACCAAGTTGACATTACACAACACCGCAACTTAGATTTAGACATTAATAGAAAATCTCAATAAAAATGACTAACAATAAATCCCTACTCTTTTGTTAAGTAAAAATTTGCTGTTTTTAAATTCATTATGTCATACAGATACAAAGTTTCACAAGTGATTTCAGTCTTACCTCATCGTCATAAACAAGCCACTACAACCTCCTTCTTATATCATTTACGGGGTTATATCTAATAATATGGAAGTGGAAGAATTTGCTATCATCCATTTTAAGCATGTGTATGTACCTCTTCATTACTTGGATAAGATCATAGTCTATTTCTAAATTGTAATTTTATCCTACCACTTCATCAATTAAACCTTCAAATACAATTTTTTGACCTTGGTGCATCCTTTGACAACATGCACCTTAAGCACTTTCTTTTCTTTAAATGACCTTATTTTTCTTGCATTGAGTGCGTCTGTATCTCTCACTAATAACCTGATCTACATAAATTGATAGATAAACTATAGGAAAATATACCAAAAAACGAAAAAAAAAATGAAGCTTTCATAATCGCTTCTATTTTATTGGAACGACCTAAATATTTTCGACATGTTGCAAAATTCGCAAACCACTTACATCATCATTAGCGCTCAAATTAATGTTTGAAAGTAAAAAAAACAAACTTACAGGATATATTTATATAAAATCATGCATAACTACATATAAGAATAAATTAAAACTTAGCTTCTTTTTTATTATATAAAAATTAAATAAAAGAGTCATAAATATGCTATATTAATAGGATTTATAAATGATTAAAACTAAAACATTACTAAACGAAAGGTTGAAAATCAAGATTAATTTTTTAAAAGCTATCCAGATACATGTCATAAGCTAGGTAGTTTATTATCTTTATAAATTAATTGAAGAAAGAATATAGTACACTACTAAAGCTCTTAATATGCACATAATATTAATGAGTAAAAATAAAATCAATTTATATTAAATCTACATCGCTGATATTCTGATATTGATATATCTCATATCATCAATTAACAAGATATATGTCATATAGTTAATCATCAACCATATTAAAAGCTATAAAAACATAAAATTCAGTTAAAAAATTGTACATGAGTAACCTTTTTTAAATATATTTAAAAAAAATATAAACATCATGATTTTTTCATTTCTTTAACTACTTAAAAGTTATATATTTATTTTTATTATAACTGCATTGCCAAATCCAAAATCACAGATAAATCATTAGCACCAAAAGTTGGGAATAAATTATCATAATAGTTACTACCATAAATAATTTGCAGCATTTTTTCTCGATCAAAATCTACTGAAAAAATTAATTGTGTAAATATTGTTAATACAACTATAAAGATGTTTTCTGAAGTACATCATCCTTGATATTTTATATATCAAACACACACAAAAACACATACAAATAATGTGCAAAAATAAATTATTTAAAAAAAATAAAACGTTACAAAATTGGAATAAAATTTAATTAACATATATAAATTATTTCAGGCTTCAAATAAAATTGGAAGCTTTAACAAAACTCAATACAACATAGATCAATTTCTAACTAAATTTTTCTACGCTTTATTATTGTTGCAAGTTGCAACAGCAAACTTACTATTATATTAAAGGATCACAAATGAAAGAATTAATTTAATTAGTATATACATAAATTGAATAGTTAACCTCTTGTTATGTTAATGTTTAATCAAGTTATAAAAGTTAAATATATAAAATTTAGAATGGTTACTTTCTTTAACAATAGTTAATATTTTATTTGTATTTTTAATAATTTTTTAATTAGTAAATTCTAGAGTATATTTTAATTAAATTTATAAAAACAAATAAGCATATAGATTTGTTGTTATATAAAGATAAAATTAACTATTTTATATGTATTCTAATTATAAAGAATAATATTACATGACTAATAAAATTTATTATTTTTTTAATACTTGGCTTACACTTTAAATATTAAATATTAATTTTATTATAAAATTTTAGTAGTATTAATAAAAGTATCGGTCTAAACTCTAAAGTATTGGCCTTTAATATTTTTCTAAAATTAAGCACAAACATATGTTATTTCATGCATATCTTTTTATATATAACCATAATACATTAAGCCTACTTTTTTATTGTAATTTTTTTTATAAAATATTATATATTATAAATTTTAAATTTTATTATTATTTAATTATTAAATTTAACATTTTACTTATAATCTATTTAATTTGTTACATATTTTGAATTTTATTTATAAGTTATTATTTAGTGAGTATTCTATGAATAATATGTTTTTAGCATATCTAAAAGGTCATTTTGCTGTACAACTGAGCAAAAGAAAAAATTGAAAGTGTTTTTTCAAATTTATATCCAATAAGACTTGCTCAAACACCTCAAACAAATTCTAACTATTATTCACATAAACTAATAATATATTCTCAGAAAATTACACACATTCCTCGTATAGCTTCATTAGCATAATGATTCCAATAAAAAAATCTAGCAGTTGATATGTGCAGATATGTGTAGTTACTTAACACAATAATTGATACAACATGATCAATATTTTTGTTTTACTTAAGCATATATAATTGGCTAAAATATAACTGGCTAAAACTTCAGAAAATTTTTGCTTCTTTAGCTCAGCATATTCAGCAGAAGATATAGAACTCTATCACAAAATAAAAAAAATACAAAGTTCATTGATATTAAGACAGAAGAAAAATGCCAATTAAATTTTGGACAATTATACTAACATAGTTTCAATCAAATTCTTATAAGCAAACATAAAGAAGTAAATTTTAACATCTGTTTTTCTTGTACACATTTGTTAATTCTCTCCTTCACATTTGTCTGCTGTTTTTCCTACAAATAATTAGAGAGATTTAAAATTTTAATTGCAGGTCAATCAGAACCTCAAATTCTTCATGTTTAGAAAATGACATAAGACATGAAAAAAAATTAGCAATATAATTAATAAAAGACAAACACGGTAAGCTATCTAACAATAAAATATTTGGAACAAATTGTATGTCAACCACAACGTCAGAGGTTCAATGTTTAAGAATAAGGGAGTTAACCCAAAAGGAGATCGCCAACTTATTACATATATCAAAAGACTCAAAATATATTTTACAATATTATTATTTTGTTGGTATGTTCAACGACGTAGCACCCATGGAATTATTACACACACAAATATATAGTAAACAATTAATTAACACCATAGGTTTCAATACTCTCCAAACTCTCAATGACTAAGAACACGTATCCAATAGTGCATAGTAAACAAATAAGAAATACACATAAATATGTACCAAAACCTTATCAATGTATAAGAAACTAAAACAGAAAGTTAAAGAGGTGGTGAATGCTATCAAGTCATCCGAGTCATTATAAGAAAAATATTATTCGTATTTATATGTATGCAAATCATGGGCAACTTCGATATTTTGGGGCTAGTTAGTTGCTTAAGCCACCGAATGTTTTGAGGCACTAAAAAGATTGACATTAAAAAATAAAAAATAAAAAATCCAATAAATATTATGAACGGTTATTTTCTTTAAAATAAGAAGTAAAAAAGAAGATCAAACTATACATACGGTTATTCTCTCATGACAATTAAAATAGGCAGCAAAGAATTGGATAAGTTTGATGGAACAGAAAACACATCATGAATAAATTGGATATCAAAGAAGGAGATCCCAACATCAGCAATGCTAGAAAAGCCAATGCATGTTTAGCTAGGTCACCTAATACACTATCATTTAGTTAAATGATTTTAGAAGCACAAACTCTAATCCGTGATTGAAATTTTGCTCAGAACATTCATTTAAACCTCCCTTAAAAAAAGAAGTCATTAATAAGTTTGTGATAAGAAAATTAGACATGTATAAATACATGTACATAGAAAAAAAGGATAAAATACCTAATCAAAGTGATCATTTAAGGATTAACTTCATTTACAATAATGATAAAACACCTAACAATACAATTATGCAAGCTTATATATTCATCATATGAATAGCCACCACAATATATATATTTTCATTTGGAAAAAGAGTCTCCACTCAACTCCTTCACCTAGTGTAAAGGAGGATAATTTGAGCAAAGTGAAAAAAAGAATTACCAAAATGATATTTAGATAGAAACAATAATTATAAAAATGAAGCAGATTTAGATTAAAGAGAAAAATGGTTTGCTTTAACTAAAATTAGTGAATATATTTCTAACAGATAAGTAAATTAAGCAAAATGGTTTGCTTTAACAATAGAGAATTTATCTTGTAGAAAATGATCATTCCAGACACGCCTAATAGTAGCAATAAATCTTCCTTTAAATCTCTCACAACATAAACTAAAATTGGTAATAATTTACTGATCAAATTCTATTACTACTCATGTCAGGTCAAGTATTAAGATAAATAAAATTCATCCGACATTAAACAGAAACATCGATTAAGTCTTTAGTATGCTTTTCACATATATTTTTTTATCATCAACTAAAAAAAAAAAATCAAACAATTAAATAACTTCATAACATGAAATCTTGAACACGAAATATGCTATCAAGTTATTTTTTCATGTTTTTTTTTTATAAGTTCAACCCAACAAAGCCAAAAGACAATGAGCAAGATCAATTTCATAAAGTACATCCAAAGACAAACTAATTCAAAAAAATAAAATAAACTAAAATAATCAAGCAAAGACTGCTACATTAGGATATCTAAATAAATTATCCATACAACAGATAACCACTTGCCATGACATTAAGACTCTAACCACAAATAATCACAGAGTTGCAGCCTCTAAATTTTCTAATCACTACTCATCCATCCTTTGTCAGCAAACTTTGTGTCCATTTCCATTATACATTCAAACAACGATGACATAATAATAATAATACATAAGTTATTTTATATCCTAATTTATCATTAATCAAAATTTGTACCTGTTTCTAGTTGCTAGAGCTAGCCTGAATTACTTACTCAAAGAAAGATGAAACTTTTTTCAGATCATCATGAATTATCACACAATCCTAACATGTATAAGTTTAGAAACTTAATTATTCCAAAATATATAAATACAAAGATCTTATAAATTAAAAGGCACGCATGAGAATTGAAAATTCAAATTCAAGAGATTGTTAAACAGGAATAGGAAATAATCCAAAACTAATATTTTCAGCTTTTTATTTCAAAAGCAAATACTTATTTTTGTGGATTCCTAGCCACTTTGAACATTTCTAAAGTTTTCACTCATAGTGCCTTCAAATTTGGTTTAATAGAAGAGCTTATTAGATAAAAAGTGAAACCATAGCAACACATAGTGAGAATGTCTATACCTGAACTACAATCCCAAGAAATTCATAACTTTACCATATGACGCAGACGCAACTTTAGTTTCAATTTTCAAATTTTTGAGATTTGTCTTCCATACATTATATCGTTTTATTCTTATTGTTTCATCTTATCCAACAAAAAATACTAATGGCTGATTGGACATTGTCCTCCTCTAAAAGTAGTGATCAGACAAAATTTCAATTAATAAAAGTAGTAGAATTAACTATAATAGTCATTTATATACTTAGTTAAGTGCCATGTTTACCTTAATATTTATGATTTTATTTTTTGAAAAAAGAAAAAGTAGATTACTTACCAATTCTCATACAAAATATTTAAAAATAAATAGTTCAAATGATGCAGCTTTGAGAGTGAGTTTTAAAATAGCACCATCTTTAAAAGAGTAACAAATTTATTTATGAATTGATGATAAGTTGCATTTTTATTATTTCATCTAACAGCCAATCTCATATGAGTATTAGAAATAAGCTAAGCAAGCATATCAAATAATGAGTAGTTTAAAATGAGTGCAAATCAAAGTAATATAACTAATCGATTTTTAAATGGTGGTATTAATCCTGATCTCATACTCAACGGAGAGTAAATCAACTCTAAGTTTCTCTATAGCATTCATTCTCTCAACCTCTCCTTACAGTTCTGCTTCTCTTCAGAGACACTGACTATGTGCCATTCATCTCAGCTCAATTAACTACCCTCAACTACTCTGTTGAATTTGTTCATTCTGCATTTGCCTACGTTAATATGTAAAACTCTAATCCTTAATACTAAATAGATATTCGTTTTTACCACAAAACACGTGTGATGCAAACATATACACATATTGAAACTAAATAAAGCAACAACTCATTTAAATTCCTAAAAAAACCACTTTAAATTACTTAAATTATTTTCATGAACAATTTTTTTTTAAAAAAACCACACATTAGCAAGATAAAGGATTTCACTCACTGAGAAATTTAATTCTTTTTTTTTTTATATTGGAAATTATAAACACTTACAAAAACCGTTGAAAATTTCCAGAAGAAAAAAGTGGGTTGCATCCGGATTGATGGAGGTACACCCGGTACATCAAGGCAACAATTGGTTATAGATTTCCAGGAAAAGGATTATATCAAGGCGGCTGTTGTATTGGTTATTATTTGTGCTTGAGATGATGATTTCATGTGACACATTATCATGAAACTATGCATTAAGGCTGGGGAGTTGGATTAACTTTAACTGCTGCAGCACAGTTATCTTTGTAGAACAATCCTGGACTCCAGGTGACCTAATTCAGGTCGAATTGACCAGGTATTCTCACTCTCATTAAGTAGAAAGGAGAGAGTTGCTACTAGTTGCATGACAAGAAAACATAATCTCAAATGAAAAGAACCCTCATATCTAATTTTTTGAGTAGCAAAGACAGCATGTGCTCTTCTGTTTTTTTGATTAGTTAGTTCCTGTTTACAGGTCTCATCAGTAAATATATACTAATTGTTGGCAAATGATACGGGTGGAGATAAGTTTACATGCAGAAGTTTCCCTATAGTATTAACCACATGTGCTTACATGGGGAATTACACCTTTGATGACACAAATGCCTTTCAAAGCTGAAATCCATTGTACAATAAATAATAGATTTCGAGTAGAACTCACTACACTAAACTATGTTGCTTGTGCTGGAGATAATGGTTTGGTTATGTGAAATATGTATTGGAGGAAAATGTTGATAAAGTTGCTTTTCTGATAATGTTACTTTTCTCCCTAAATTCATACAAATATATAATAAAAAAATCATATCGGGAATGACATTAAAAAAAATTAAACATAATATCATTATTTTATTTCAATTATTTAGAAACTTGATTTAATTTTTTGTAACCTGGACTGAAGATTATTTTCCCTCCATGATCATTCTTATTATTTTCTTATTTTCTAATCAATAATGTAATCAATCGGTAATATTATAAATATGACTCAAATCAAACTTTTCAAAAAGCACAGAATTTTGAGTTGATCATTTAATATCATCAGGAACAATAATGCAAATATCTCAAAAAGCACAGAATTTTGTACGACGAGCTAAACAACATAATATGGAGCAAGTTAGTACTCCTGAGAGACATTAATATTTAATTCATTGTTCATTCATGATAACAAAGGATGATAAGAAGCCACAAGAAATAACAAGAAATGTTACTATGGTCGAGTTGTCCTATGATTAAATCTTCCTCCCTTAGTAGGTGGCCAAACAAAGGCGTGGCGTATATGATTAGCAAGCCTCGTTCTGTTCATGGTGTAGACACTCTTACTATGGACAGTCACTTGTAAGAAATCTCGCTCCATGGGAGGAGTGGGAGCCCCACTGTCAAGTTGCAATGCTGTAAAGTCCACGGACAATGTGAAAACTGAGATGCAGAGCGTCTCTGAATCGGACAAGTAAGAATCCCCAGTGAGTATTGCACACAGCTTCCCGTTGCCCAGGTCAACAAAAATAAGTCTGCCACATTGTACCAACATCGGTTGAATACCTTGAAAACACACATCAAGGTATTGATATAATGCGACATGGCCACTCTGTTGGTTAACGAGAATGGCAAGGACCTTGTCCAAAGGTGTCATATCAGGAGGTAACTCCACAAACTCATGCGTAAGGCAAACGGTGTAGTTGCGGCTGCCAAGACCGGGAAGGGACACAGAAATGTGTGGGGGAAAAGTAAGAGTAGGGGGGTCCTCAATGACCCTACCAATTATGAAGTCGGAAAGATTGTTAGGAGAGGAGGGCTCAACCGTCCAAGACTCTTTTATGGGGTCGAAGCGGGACAACCAGGAGTCTGTGTCATTGAAGGATTCAAAAAAGAGGTTGTTATCCAGAACGAACAAGCAATTTGAGACATGTGTGTCACATATGGCCTGAGCAGCCATTAACGGTCTCCAAACTCTAGAACCAGGAGAAAGAACGTAAAATCCAGATGAATCTTTGACCCGTCTTTTCAGATTCATATGGAAGTAAACATCGCCCGAGCCTGGCGTGTTTGCGATGCTTGATTTGTAAAGAGGGAGGGGTGCATCATCCAGTGATTCCGCACGCCCAAAACGGCACTCCTCAAATTTGAATTCATAGACTGGCCAGCCAGGCCACCAGGGTTTCAGATCCTCCAGGGAAACGGGTTCCTTATCCTTGAGAATTGGAGGCAGCGCGCTGGTCGCCAAATAGATCTTGGAGTCGAACACGAAAGGACACAGATCATGCTCTGGAAGTTCCAAATCCAAATCGAAATTTGGTGAAGGCAAACAAGCCCAATCTTTGACATCAACTTCTTCTTTCTTTAAATTGCTTAGTTTGATCACGAACAACCTTTCATACGACACAAGGCAAAGGCACACTTCCTTCGCCATTTCAAACTGTGCCGTTTTTCGTTTTTTTGACTCAGCAGCATCCAATTCCGCCATCACTCTCTCCGCTCGAACGAGATCGGTGGTGTTGCGGCAGCAAAAATCTACGATTAGGCTAAAGCACTGGAAGGTTAAACGGAGAAAGAAAGATGGGGCTGTTGGCACTAGGGTTTCGAATATCAACTTATTCTATATATATATTCGCTGAAAGAGAGAGTGAATTTTCCAAGTATCTGATGATGTAATAAACTAATAATAAATTTTATCTTAAGGAATTTAATTTTTTGATGATGTAATTTTGAATAGATTTTTTTTATAGGTTTTATTTTTTTGACTATATAGGTTTTATTTTGATGTAATTGTATCGGTATAAGTGTATAATTATTATTTATTTCAATTTTTAGACATGTTTTGTTTTAATAAAATTGTTTGACTTATCATGTAATATAATAAAGTATTATTATTTTTTTTATAAAAGAAATGAAAAAAAAAATCTTGCTAAACCACATGTAAAACTAAATATATGCATACAGAAATCAATTCATATGTAAGATTAAAACTGACAAAATATCAATTCTAAACAAACATAGTTAACAACAAAAATAACACATTGTCCACTATGAGCAATCACATTCTCTAACATAACTATAATCTCATTTCGCCTCTCAAAAATTCACTCTACAAAGGGATAGTGCCTTCATCATGTGTGCTACCATTATCATAATACTACTGCTTAACACAAAATTAATATTTACCTAATCTATTATATCTATTTTGATATAGTTTATTCTAGTTTTTTTCCGTTCTTTGCTGAATTAGAGTTAAAATGCATAAGTTTAAAAATAAATAAAACCATAACAAGTACTGAAATTTAACGTGAAGAAATGTAAGGAGCCATAAGTTTTGCTAAGTCTGAAGGTAGCTTTATCTTTTCATTATCTAAAACTAAAAGTGTCTTAGTATGCCTGAAATTTTTATATTGGGCCTTATCAAGTTGTTTCTCACATTTTTTTTGTTTGGTCTCAATAAAAACGATTTCTTAGATAAACTGTTGTTGCTTTTGCTGGGCAGTGGCTAGAGGTGTAGCTATATCAACTCTTCTCTTCCGATTTTTGGCAAGCTTTTTATTAATCTGAACCAATTCTACTTCAAGTTTTCTCTCTTCCTTGTCATAGTGAGCTTGAACGGAAATAGCTTGAGAGATTCTCAAATCGAATTCTTCTCGAGAAGCTCTGATTGGTTGAAAGGCCGCATGATAGGTTTTTGCCTCAGTTCTGACCTTAGCCTCTTCATCTTTGATTTCTTAAAGTTTTTCCTGGGTAATTATGTCCCTGTTGGCAATTTGCTTGAAATGTTTGATTATGGCAGAGTGTGGGATCGGAACCTGAAATTCAAAAGATGAACTTAAGAGATTAGATAAAAGCTTGTTCAGAACTGCATCATTGGTCTATTCGATGGGTGGATGGTCCAGAAGCTTGAGAAGTGATAGAAGTTGTTCTCGAGCATTAACATTTAGCTCGGATGAACGACCAGATGAAGAAGGACCGATGAGTACAGGGGTAGAAATAGGCACTTCGTCTTCCTGAATAGCTTGATTTAAGATGGTGACCAGGTTAGCCATGATGGCATTTGTTGATCCGGTAGAAACACCCAAATCTCCATATCATTGACCGAGAAAAGTTTGAAGTTCAGCTTGTTGGGGAGGACTGGAGGTTCTTTGAGGAGAAGGAAGGGTTTCCAGAACTCTAAATGGAAAATCTGAAGCAGTAGTCTCAGCGACTCGAGAAGGAGAGTCAGAATCAGGGACCATTTGAAATTCAGTAGAAGGTGCAGCTTGGTTGATGAGGGAGACATGTCCAATGATCAAAATTTATGTTGGTGAGTGATTAATATGCTCCTTTGTTAAGTCCACTACCTGCGTTCTAGTCGGAATTGGAAAAGCGACTTGGAGATGATGAACCGATTCTGTGGCTGGGATTGATGAGTGAGATGTAGGTTGTCCCAAGTCTTGTTGTTATCTTTGATGTGGTTGGTCAGGTATAAGAGAAGAGGTGATCGATTGAGCGGCGGTGACAGGTTGAAATGTAAGACATAATAAGTTGAGATTTATTTTGACTAAATCGAAGTTTATGTGAAAATGATATAATATACTGGAATGGGTCTTGCTCTTCGAATCAATTGATAGCCTAAATCTGAATCGATTGTATCCTCCGACTGTGAGGACACAGTAAGAATATTCTAGATAGATGGCTCCCTTTCATCAGAATTTTCACTCGACGATTGTAACTATAACTAAGGAAGGATTGAAATTAAAAGAGTTGCAAGTAAATGTGGATATCGAAGAGTGATAGTTAAAGAATGAGTGTATGTATATAATTACCTTCCTAGAAGTTTTTGAAGGTGTTCGTCGACTCTTCCTTTGTGGCTGATGTGAAGAAGCTATAGCTTCAGCTTTTCTTTTTTGAGTTCTCCTTGGAAAACCCTCAGTAGCAGGGACCGCTTGGACAACAGAACGTTTGATTTCCTCTAGGGTACAACTGTACCTAGAGTAATAAGTAGTCCACCAATCAAAGCAAAATTTTGTGATGTATGTATGAGCTTCGATCATAAACCAGGTAATTATAGACCTCATTTTGTTGTTGATTTTTTAAGAGGCGGAGATCAAGCTCTTTCTTAAAAGTCAAAGTGATATGGCAAAATGGTCTGCTGTTTTGGAGGAGTGGAGTTGGGATAGCGTGTGAGAATCCAAGTTGCTTGGCTGTGTAATAAGAAGCATACAGAGTTATTTTGAAACGTTTTTTTTTTTTGTGTTGAGATAACCCTGTAGGAATCACTTGTACAGTCAGCAAATTTGCCCAATTTCTGTTAGCAAGCTCATTTTCTTCAGCATCATTGGGGAAGATGAGGCGTTCGAGCCAAGCAGGACCACAATTTCGACGCAAAAAGGGAGTGAAATTGAGGTCCTCATTGCGGAAGTCTTTGCAAGAATGGAAAAGAGAAAAGACAGCCCAAAACCAATCTTCATCCGATTGTGCTTCTAGAAAATTTGGCTTGAAATCAGCCAATCAGAAGCCTTTGATGTGTTGTTTATCTGTAGCACTACCTCCAGGCTTTATCATATACTTTTCAAAAATGACATTAAGCCATAGTTGGAGAAGTCAGAGAGAACCATCTGTACTGATTAAATAATTGTTTCGAAGGCAATTAACAAACTGACCAAGTTCTTCGAAAATATGTCTTAGAAGAAGTTTGGCCAAATTGAGATTGTTTCCTTCATGAAGTAAGGAAGCAAGAGGAAGGAAAAACTTCTGTATCTATACACTTCGAGAGTAGAAGACAATGGCATTTAGCCAGTAGAATAGGAAAGCTATGTGCTCATCATTTGTAACAGGTTACCGTCTGTATCCATATAATGAGCAATAAAATCATTGTAGGAGGTCATGGGAGCAATATTGTATTCTTGTCTGGGTTGCATGTCAGAAGTGAAATCTCAAAAACTAATTGTGATTCCTGTAATAACAGCTACGTCCAAAAGTGACATACCAAAAAAGGAGGAGTTGTAGTTTGATGATCCATGCTGCTTCTGGCACATAAAAATGGTCACATCAGCTACGTCAGCTCATGACATGAAACTTCCAACTCTAATGTAATACATGCGAAATAAGCAAAAATGTATGCTTTTTCACTCACTTTTCTTCCACTCCTAACCTTCTTTTTCATGTTAACAAAATTAAATAATAATAATAATAATAATAATAATAATAATAAATAAATAAATAAATAAATAAATAAATAATAAGCGGTAAAAACAACACATATAAAAATATTAATATAAAATACATTACAAAAAATACTGTTAAAATTGACGGTCAAATCGATCTTGTTTTATATTAAGATTTTATTAATCCTGTTAGAATATTAAAGAATACTGAAAGTATTAATAAAATATTAAAATTTATTTAAATTCATGTTTTTTTTTGTAATTTTTCATCTAAAAATGATTTTGAATAATGTATTCAAACAATATTTAGTTTATTATAATTTATTTTGAATAAAAATTACCAAACATAAACTACGTTAATACTAACTCACTTTTGATCAAAATCAATTTTACAAAATCAATTTTATACAAATTTCCGTCGATCTTTCATGCAAAATCAAATTTACTATAATATTTTACTAATTCTTTTGGTTTACCAGTTTCATTTTATTAGTTATGGAATATGAAAAAATAATTGTTAGTATTATTTTGATTATTATTTACGTTATTATTTTTTGTTTTTTTTGTTATTATTATTTTATATTAATATTTTTTATATGTGTTATTTTTATCGTTTATTATTTTTTATATGCTTTATTATTATTATTATTATTATTATTATTATTATTATTATTATTATTATTTAATCTTGTTAACATGAAAAGAAAAATATTAGGGGTGAAAGAAAAGTGATTGGAGAAATATACGTTTTTGCCCATTTGGTATGTATTACACCAGAGCCTGTGCCAGAAGCATCATGGATTCTTAACCTGCAGGCGACGCAGCTGAGTTGGATACTCACACCCACTTCGCGTCCGATACTTTTGACTTGGTCCTAACCTGTATCTACTCTATTTAGTGGGCACCTGGCCTGAGTTGACGGCGAATTCCACTTTGCGAGCAACTCCGGGATTGGCCCTGCGCATTTTCATCAATTATTTCATCTATGCATATTTTAAAAATTAATAGTTTTTATATATTTATTTAAATAAAAAAACCTAAAAATTTTGTGGGATTCTATTTTTTTTAGACTATTTTGTCACACTTTATTTCTTTTAAACATAATAAAAATATTATTATTATTATTATTATTATCAATTTTTTCATTAAATTTTAAAAACAAAAAATATTAAGAATAAAAACATGAAATAATAACAAAAATATCAATCGGATCCTAATTAAATTCTTCCTACACCATACCTAATAAGAGATATAATGTTGATTGACTACAATTCTTAAAGATGAAAACGAGAAAACAAGATTACATGTATCAGAAAGACTAGTGTAATGTTTACCCGAAAAACAAAACAAAAAATCAATTTGTATTAGCCTATTCCGAATAATAAATGCTAGACAGGGCGTTAGGTCATCAAAATTCAATCTGCTTCATATATACACTGT
This sequence comes from Arachis stenosperma, assembly GCF_014773155.1. Lineage (NCBI taxonomy): Eukaryota > Viridiplantae > Streptophyta > Magnoliopsida > Fabales > Fabaceae > Arachis > Arachis stenosperma. Next base: position 13,790,996 of record NC_080378.1, read on the forward strand.
TGTAAATGCCATGAAAATAAGAAAAATGAATCATTTTGTATTTTGTATAATATCAAATATCATTACTTTATTACTTTAGAAATATATTGAAGTATAATTTTTTTTTTGCAAAAAATCTCAAATTAATGCCCAAGAAAATTAAATATAAGACAACAAATTAAAATTATATATATATATTTGTTTTTAGATTAACTAAAGATTTAACCTCTCCAATCAATTTAATTATGTCATATATATATATATAATGACTTTATTACAAATATTTATTAATAATTTATCATTTAACAAATAAATTAGTGCAAGAATTATAATCTGCACCAAAAAACACCTAAAAACTTTTCAATATATATATATATATATATATATATATATATATATATATATATATATATAAGTATAAAAAATCATTATAAACACCAACTTGATACAGAAATATAACCTATAGAAAAAGTTTAGTTTTATTTTTTATTTTAAATACGCGGTGTCGGCCAATTAAAACTCAAAAGCTCAAAACCCTTACATCACATATAAATCTCTAGAAGATTAATTTCAACATTAATTTACTCAAAAGAAAATTGACTCGCAAAGTCAAATTAATTAACACTAAATGATGCATACTAATAGGCTTTTACTTTAAAAAAAAAAAAGAAATCCTTTTTCATTTTAGAAAAATCAAGATTGAGTGTAAATAAAGTTAAGACATCCATGGTTGAATAGATGTATGTGATCATATGAATTTAAAATGTAACATGTGAATTACGTGTATGGTGTATGTCAATACTTAATACTATATTATATATCTCCACCTATGTATATGTAAAATACTTTTCCACCACTTTTTCTAAGTTGGCCATTTCTTTGGAAGCTTGGAGTTAGTTATAGCTCCACCATAATTATATTATTCTCATCTCCATCTTCGGTTCTTTCACTCCAATGGCATCAGCAACTTCAATCTCATACACACTCATCCCTTTCCACAAAACTCACAAAGAATCTAACCCTAAATCAACAATAACCCAATCCACAAAAACAAAACCCATCACTCTATGCATGACTTTCCAAGAAGCCAACAAAACCGCTATGTCACCAACAGCCACAACCACAACCACAAGGCAACAAACTTTGGAACAAGAACAAGAAGCAATGCAACATATATTTAGAAAAAAGCCCAAACACCCAAATGAACACCACAACAAGCGGAGACTCCGCCACGTGTGGCGTGAGATCCAAGGCGAGAACGATTGGGCCGGGCTTTTGGATCCAATTGACCCAATTCTCCGCTTGGAACTCATACGCTACGGCGAGATGGCCCAGGCCTGCTACGACGCCTTTGACTTTGACCCGTTTTCCAAGTACTGCGGGAGTTGTAGGTTCACGCGCCGTAATTTCTTTTCATCCCTTGGGATGCCTCACACGCGCCATGGTTACAGTGTGACGCGGTATCTTTATGCCACCGCGAACATAAACCTGCCGAATTTCTTCCGGCAATCGCGGTGGCCAAAGATGTGGAGCAAGAATGCGAATTGGGCGGGGTACGTGGCGGTTTCAGACGACGAAATGAGTAAGAGGATAGGGCGGAGGGACGTGGCAGTAGCGTGGCGGGGGACGGTGACGCACTTGGAGTGGGTGGCGGATCTCATGGATTTTCTTAAGCCTCTCTCTGCTAATAGCATACCTTGCCCTGATCCATCTGTTAAGGTTTGCTTTGACTTTTGACTTTTGTGTAAACACATGCAATAACTAATTAACAATTTGACAGTTGAGACCAAAAGTTACTGTCCGTTTAAGAATCAAAATTTATTTTTTTGAATTTTTGGCTTATAAAAAATAATAATATTAATATTTAATATAATTTTTAAAATTAAATTATAATTTTTTAAAAAATTATTTAAATACTTATAAAAAATAAAAAAATAACATCTTTAATAATAATTTTTTTATTATATTTTAAAAAAATATAAATATTTTTTGAATTAAAAAATTAAATATAAAATATTTTATTTATAGATTATTTTTAATATAAATATTTATTGTTTAAGCTAACTTTTTAAAAAGAATTTAATTAAATTGTTTATCTAAACTAGAGCTAACTCTTATTAATATTTAGATTATAGTAATAAAAAATCAATCAAAAACTTAATTATTATATATTTATATATATTGTATTATATATTTTTAATATAATTTATATTTTAATATATATTTTATATGATTAATTAATTTTTTATGTATATATAATATAATAATAATAAATTTATGAAAAATTTTGATGTGTATATATGGATTACAAAAAAACTACGTACACTTTCAAGAATTTGTTGGTACTCCAAAAATATATGAGAAATATATATTTATGTATTAAGAAAATTTATTAATTAGTGTACTACCCAATTTTATCAGAAAGGTGTTAATAAAACTAGGTAGCCAATATCTTTTTCACCTAATATTTTAACAAATTAGCCGATTTTCTAACAAAATGTTAAATAAAAAGAAATATTTAAAATTATTGAAAAGCAAAATCTAAAACTTTTAACAAAAAAATATTTAAATTCATTAAAAATGAACCTCTAAAATCTAATAAAAAAATATCTAAAATTATTAAAAAAATATTCAAAATCTAACCAAAAAAAATCTAAAATTATAAAAAAAATCTGAAATTTCTAAAATTTCATATGAAATCTAAAAGTATTGTTTGTTTTTATTTACTTTTTAATGTACATGCTTAAAAAAAAACCTGAAACCTCTTAAATTTAAAGATCTAAAACCTAAGTATGAAAAATATTCAAAATAATGCCTTTATTTTTAATAGTTTGGTTTCATTTACTTTTAATTATACATTCCCAAAAAAAATCTGAAACCTGTAAAATTTAAATATCTAAAATCTAAGGATAAGAAATATATAAAATAATGCCTTCTTTTTTAATAGTTTGCTTTATTTATTTTTTATTGTAATTTCCCAGAAAAAATATTCGAAACATCTAAAATGTAAATATCCAAAATTCAGGTACAAGAAATATGTGAAATTCAGATTTTGAATTTTTATGGTTAGGTTTTAGATGTTTTTTTACAATAATTTTAGATTTTTTAGGTATTGAATTTTTTATAATAATTTTAAATATCTTTTTTGTTTGACTTTGAATTTTTTTTAGTTAAATTTTGGATATTTTGTTTTATTTAGTTTTGAATCTTTTGGACTTATTTTGTAGTCCAATTAATAATTGGCTATTGTTGACTGATACTTTAATTGATTACTTAGTATGATTGATTATTAAATTTTTATCTTCTCTTAGTTTCAAAATGTAAACGGTAAATATGAGCAACAATTCACACATTTATGCTTATGTATGTATTTGATCATGGGTAAATCACTAAAATAATTCTTTAATTATTAAACTACAGAATAAATAATTCTAAATTTGTTAATGATAAAAATACTTTTAAAATACGATAAAAATATCTAACTATTAAATATATATTTTCAAAAAAAATTTAGAGAATGAATATTTTTGTGATTATTTTTTTTAAGTGCCAAAAGTATTTTTAAAAAATAAAAAAATCTCGAGATCAAATTATTTTTGTTTGATTAATTAATTGTATGTAAATTTTTGTATTAAATACACAAACAATTTGTTAAATATAAATGTTTATTTGTCATAAATAAAGAATTATACTTTAATTTTTGTTATTTTTATCATATTTTAAAATATTTTTAAAATATTTTAGTCGTTAACAAATTTAAAAGAGACTTTTGTCAATATTTTAATAATTCAAAGTATTTTTTGTTTTATAATTGATACTAAATTAGATGAAGAATTGTTATTGTAAAAATATTTTCATCACTATATCAGGTTTTTCTTTTTTTTTTTTTTACTCTCTAGTCTCTTCTAATAATCTCACTTTTCACAATGTTTCTCCAATCTATTATCACAGGTTGAATCAGGGTTTTTAGACCTTTACACTGAAAAAGATGAAAGTTGTGGTTACTGTAAATACTCAGCGAGAGAACAAATTCTTACGGAGATAAAGAGACTCTTAGAAATGTACCCTAATGAAGAACTCAGCATCACCATAACTGGTCACAGTTTGGGTGCTGCCTTGGCCATTCTGAGTGCTTATGACATTGTCGAAACCGGCTTGAATGTCGTGGCCGACAGCCGTGCTGTGCCGGTCTCGGTGTTCTCGTTCTCTGGTCCCAGAGTCGGGAATGTGAGGTTCAAGGAGAGGCTAGAAACCTTAGGACTGAAGGTATGTCCCAATAGAAATTAAACACCATTATATTCTTAACTTTTTTTTATTAAAATTTAAAAAATTTAATTATTCTATTGGTCTCTGTAATTTTATTAAATTTATAATTAGATTCTTATATTTTTTTTTCTTTTTAATTGAACCTATATAATATTTTTAAATTTATAATTAAGTTCTTTAATTTTTAATATAAAATTATTAGAATTAACTAAATATTTATCTTGCAAACTAAAAATTTTTGCGGTTAAGAACCTAATTAAATATTTAACTATATATTTTTTGAGAAAAATATTTCATTAATTTTAATATTTTTGATATGAAAATGATCTATTAAAAAATTAAAAGTAATATAGAGACTCAATTGAAAAAAAAATATAAAGACTTAATTATAAATTTAGTAAAATTATAAGGACCAATAGAATAATTAAATCAATTTAAAATTATATTGATATTATCTTTTCTAATTTTTTTGCTGTTAGGTTCAAGCTCTTTTTTTCTTGAAAAATAGGATAGTTTTATGTAAAAAATTACGTCTAGTTAAAATTTATGTTTATATAATTATATTCCTTTATATAATTATATTCTATTAATTTTAACTATATATTTTGTCACAATACGTAGAAACTTAGTTATAAAATCTAATATAATATAAAAATTAAATTAAAAAAATATAAGAATCTAATTAAAAATTTAATAAAATTATAAGAATCAATAGATTTATGATATTAGAGCTATTTGTAGAGGTACTAATTTGATTTACAATAAAAAAATTGAAAAATCGTTTCGACCAGATTTAAAACAGAAGAAGAATTGTTTTTTGGAAAAGTCTAGGGGCCAGCAATTTTATGGAATTTTGGCCAGCATGTAACCAGCAAAGAAATGTGAGCCATTGAATGAAATTTCATATCAATCTCACACCATTAACTCATTATTGACGGCTATTTGATGGCTACTAATCACAAAAATTACTGGCCCTAGCATTACTCTTGTTTTTTTTTATCATCGAAATAAAACTAACAGATCGATCATGCATTTTAATTGTTGCCTTGTGATATATATATGTCCATTCTATTTTGTAGTAAAACTTAATTTTTATTTAAAAATAAAATATAGTATTTGACTTTTATCTATTCATTTAGCCTTAAGATTTGTATCATATTCTAAATTTTATTTTCTAAAAAAGTTTAAATTGTTGGTGAAAATATACAGTAATTTTATATTTAACATCCACATAATAAGATGAATATGACAAAATCATCTATCTATTATTGGTTTGTTTATTTTATTAGGTATTGAGAGTGCTGAACGTTCATGATATGGTGCCGAAGTCGCCGGGATTGGTGTTCAACGAGCATCTGCCGGCGGCGGTGATGAAGTTGGCGGAGGGGTTGCCATGGAGTTACTCACATGTTGGGGTAGAGCTGGCTTTGGATCATAAGAACTCGCCATTCTTGAACCCAAATGGTGATGCTATTTGTGCACATAACTTGGAGGCTCTCTTGCATTTGATTGATGGGTTAGTCTTATTTTATATTTAACATCCATTTTTTCTAACCTAATCTATATGGGATCTTTGTGAGTCATGTTTAAATTAACAGAAGGTATATATATGGTCAATAAATATTATTATTTTTGTTTATTAATAATTTATATTTATATTTATAAAAATTGTACACAAAAAATATATAATTTATATTTATATTTATTAAAATTTATATATATAAATTAATATAATTTATATTTATATTTTTTAAAATTTGTATACATTAATTAATAAAATTTATTTATTAAAAATAATTTAAGTTTATAATGATCAAATAATAATAAAAATATATTAAAAATGGCTAATTCTTAAAAAATTTTCATAATAAAATTTGGAAATAAAAGGACAAAATTTTCATTTTACAAGTCCACATGCAAATTAGGTGGGTTATCATATTGCGGAAAATTAAAGGACGAAAAGACAGTGTAGAATATATAACTCATCATCATATCATATGCGTAAAATATTTGAACCATATAAAGTTAATTAGGCAACATAATTTTTTAAGAAGACCTCAAAATGATGTTCCTACAGCTATTGATTAGTCATATAAGCTTCTTTGTCTCTATTAGATGAGATAAGGATAGAACTATAATGGCATGAAACTCATGAGTTGGGTTACCTATAATATAATGCTAGTTTCATATACAAAAACATTTGAATAATCAATTCGAGGATGAAAAGGGAGTATATATATATATATATATATATATATATATAGTCACTATCTCTTTCATATTTGAATACTTATAATTTATTGATGATGATGGCAATGCACAATGAAAATGGCTGTCTAACCAATAAGAGAGCTTGATACTATATAAAAAGGAAGAGAGAGAGAATTTGTTAAGAGGATAAAACAAAATGAATTTTCTCTTCTTGATCACATATTATAAATTATACAAAATAACACTAGATGCATCGTAAAATCCAATAACCAAGACACACCAAATAAACCTCAGACAAAAGCTTTAGAAATTAAATTGTGTTGATGATATTGAAGACTTAGGGGTATTTATGGTTCGGTCCAGTTTGAAGATTTGGTTTGGTCTTGAATTTTTTAGGAGTTAATTTGGTGTGATTTTATTGAGTTTAGAGTTGGATAAGGGTCTCAAAAATAGACCCGATTATTATTTCGGGTCGAGTATGGACCATAGTTCAGCTCACCCGAATTTGATCTGGTGGTCCGGTCATCATACACAATTAATATTTTGTGTTATTAGCGATAGATGATGGTTATTCTTATGTGGAATTTAAGTATTGTAAACTTTAATATTTTGTGTTATTAGTCATTATAAGACTATAAATTCATGTTTTATATATAAATTGCATAAGACTTTAGACTAATGCATAATATTGTGTTATTTGTATTGATTTAAATATTGTGTTATTAGACAATATTAGTATTGATTGTGGTTATGCTTTAATTTTAGGGAAGTATTGGTTTTTGTTACATTTTTTTAAGTGAATTTTACCATGTCAAATAATGGTTAGAGTCTTGGAAATTTGGATATTTTCACATGCTAACTTACAAGAAGGTAATGTTAACGGTCCGGTTTTCATCCGGTTTCACTACAAGAAAAGAGAGCTATTTTAACACTTTATTTTTTAACACCATAATTAAATGTCAAAATTAATATATATTTTTGACAAATATCACAAATGTCAAATTCTCTATATTTTCTTGATGAATAATTTGACAGTAGAAAATTACTTCTCAATTTTGATACTCATTTGTTTTCAATTTACTCCACTATTTCTCTTCTTCTCTGAACTCTGTCAATTTTGACATCACACTGCTCTCAGTTTGGGATCATACTACCCATTCTTTATTTTCAAAATCTCAATTTATTCTTCCGTTTCAAGATTTCATCTCATTCTTTGTTAAAAATTTTTGTTGAGAATATTTTATGATGAATAAGTGTTAAAATAAATAGTATTTTTTATGGTTAATAAGTATCACAAAAAATATATTCTCAAATTTTTCTTACAAATTATTTTTGACAGCCAATATTTATCAAAATAAGATTTAATTTTTTTCACAATTACTTATATGTTAAAAATATTATTTTTGACAAAACTTTTATTAACATATTTTCATAGTTAAAATAGTGTCAAATTTTGTTTTTTTTTTTTTGACAAATTTTAATTCTTTTTTACACATATAGTCCTAAAAAATAATCTATATTGTTGTAGTATTTTTACCTGGTATAATCGTGGCCCGAAAGTGTGTAGGTTTTATCGGGTTTAAGGCCGGATTCGGGTCTAACAAATAAACTCGGTATATATTTCGGATCGAGATTGGATCACAACAAACCTAATTTCACCCGGCCCATAAACACCCATTTGATGACCTATACATGCTTATTAATTTTTTTTTTATAGCAGCTCCTTCTTTTTTACATTTAATGTCATTTTGAATAAATTATTACATCTCATTGAAAAATTAATATATCACCTAATATTTATTTTGAAACGATATATTTAAAATAAATTGACTATAAATATATTATTTTTTAATATGCTAATTTAATCAGAATTCAGAATACTAGATATTTTGAAACGAAAAGAAAAATATTTCCATCACTCATGAAGTGATGGGTTGATTTTAATTAATATTTTGCTTGGTTAAATAAATTAAACCTAGTTAAATTGTAGTTTGATGATGATGATGATGTAGGTACCATGGAAAGGGTGAAAGATTTGTGCTAGCAACTGGTAGGGACCCTGCTTTGGTGAACAAGGCATGTGATTTCTTAAAAGACCATTACTTGGTTCCACCAAATTGGAGGCAAAATGAGAATAAAGGCATGGTCTTGAGCCATGATGGTAGATGGGTTCAGCCTGAAAGACCCAAACTTGATGATCACCCTGAAGATATGCATCACCACCTCAAGCAATTAGGTCTAGCTACTTCATATGATATTTGAATTAAACTAAATTAAATTAAGTTAAATATATGTACATGTCACGTGTTATGTATGTATGTACCGTAAATAATGTGCATATATAAAATTTGAGATGTGATGAAATTCAACGACACATGTGATTGATTAATTTTACTAATTAGTTGTCCTTGTGAATTATATATAAAGTGATTTAATTTTTATATTTTTTAGTAAATAGTCATTTCTGATTATGAAAAATTTAAGCACTAATAAAATTGATTATAGAAAAACTAAATGAATTTTATACTCATAAAAGAGAAATTATCTTTGACAAAAATATCCAATCATTAAATTTTCATTGACTTTATTTAAAGAACACGTTAAATTTTAAAATTAACCCTATCACCAATCATTTTCAACCTTTAATCCTCCTGCTATGCCTCCTTTTTCATCTTCTCTTGGGATGACCGCGCCAAGCTCTAGACCCTCGGCCGCTCCTCCTCCCTCAAGGAACACTCCTACTACGTCTACTCCGGCGTATGAAACCCCTGCCACGCCAATGTTTTTGCGTCTGCTTCCGGCGACAACACCCTTTGCACGTGGGATGTTTGTGAACCTTCGTCCACCATGGTGTTCTCTTCTCAGGAATTATTTGAGGTGCTAACTTGTGATTAGAACAAATACGACGACTACATAATTGCAACTACTTTGGTGATAAGAGTATCAAGGTTTTCACTGCACATATAGAATTTGATGATATCTTACTCTTATGATATGATGGTTTGTGTTTAGAATTTTATGGTGGAGGATGCGTTTGTGAGTCGGTATGATCACCAGATCACACGAAATTTTTCACTGGCATTGATATGAATTTTAATTTCTCGTTGAAGACTTGATAGGCAGCACTAGTTGGGATGAGGTTGTTTATGTTTGGCAGTATGACTGGCACTAATAAAATTTTGTTGACTCAGAATCAGGCATACATAGCAAGAGATTGAAGGTTGAAGATGATTGGTGGCATGAATAATTTTAGAATTTAATGTATTTTTTAAATAGAGTCAACAAAAATTTAATAATTGAATATTTTTATCGAAACTAATTTATCTTTTATATAGGTATAAAATTTATTTAATTTTTTCGTAATCAATTTGGTCAATATCTAAATCTTTTATGATTAAAAAAATTATTTACTCTATATTTTTATTATAAAAAGAAGTTATTTAATTTTTATTAAAAAAATCTTGGAACTAATAGTGCCCAGTTAATATTTAATATAAAAAAAATCTCAAAACTTTTAAAATAAAAATATTTAAAACTTAATTGAACAAATTTTAAAATTTAAATTTTACAAAAACTTATTTTTAGTATAATCTATTATAACATCCATTGACTAAAACTTATTTGTATTGTATATTTTTACATTTTTGTATCGTCATACATTTTTCTCGATCTTTGCGTGATTCTTATTATATATACTCCGATGGTGGAATAGATACTCTCATTAAATTTGTGCATGATTGCACAACCCAAAAAAAAAAGTTGCACGGATAATTTTATTATATGTGGTTTTTAGGATTTTTTTAAAAAATAAAATAAAAATTTATTATTTTTTAAATATATTTTTTTAATTTTAATTTTTTAAATATGATTTGTTTTTGTTCAAATCAAGTTCGCCGCACCGGCAAATCTTATAATTTTTAATTTTTGAATAAATGACAATTTGTATTCATAAAAGATAAAAATATTAATATATGTATTCATATTAGATCAAAACTAAACTTGTACCCATACAAGTATGTGTGATAAAAGTACTCTACCTGACACTCCAACCCTCTAAAGATAGGATACTTTTGTCACACAGAAAACATCTTGTATGGTACAAGTTTAGTTTCAATTTAGTGTGGTAGCGTTTTCATCTTTCATGAGAATAAATGACCATTTATTCTTTAATTTTTTATAGAGTTCGCCTAACTCCGACGAATTCCAGTTCAAATTTTTAAAAAAATGGCTAATTCAAATTTTTAAACTTCACAATGGACAATGACAACCATTATCATCGTCTCCAAAATACATAAGAATACACAAGAATATATAGGAATAAATTCTATTTTGATTGGAGAAATAATATTTTTTTATAATAAAAAAAATTCTTGTTAAATATGACTTATTCCCGTGCATCTATGTAATTTGGAGACGATGATAATAGTTGTCATTATCACCAACAATGTTAAAGAATGAGATTTTAAAAAATAATAATTTTTTTATTTTATTTTAGTAAAAAATCCGTAATTTTTATAAATAAATATGCTAAGTGTATACTATAATTAATTATTAACATAAAATATATTAAAATATAAAATATTATATATATATATATATATTTTGACTAATTTTGATATTTAATTTTAGTGTATAAATATTTTTATTTTATAAATAATTCCTTTTACAGGTCAATGTCTTACTTGCATCTTATTTTTTAAATAAATAATGAGACAATATTACACATAATACATTTTTATAACATTCGATCGGAAGATATCTATTTCATTTTTTTTTAATTTGTGGCTTTAATAATCAAAACACAAAAGGTGATCCTGATTGTACGGTCTCAAATAATAGTTAGGCAATAACATATTTAATAATAGTTAGGCAAGAACATTATTGACATAGAAGAAAAATAATAGAAAAACGTAGCAAGAGCTACGTGTTGGTGATCTCAAAGCACAAAAAATCTCTCTTGGAGATATTATTTCATTTGAAAGTGTAAAATATTGCACCATTCCAGCTGTCTTCACAAATAAAAGGATCATATGATATATGCATATGATTTTTTGGGTGTTGAGATCTTAAGTTCATACCATATATGAATCTCCATATATGTTTATTTTTGTATACTCTTTTTCTATTACATAAACAATGCCAAGAGAATTTTTTAATTTCTTTTAATGAATGTTCAGAGAATTTAAACGGATCTTTTGCGATGTTGTTCCATGCAGAAACTTATAATTAATGAAAGGCAAAGTTCACGGTTAATTTTTTCAAATATTATCAAAAGATAATATGGAGATATTATACTAATTTGGTATAATGTATGGATATGGGAGATTGAGAATACAATAAAAATTGTTATTAATGATTTTAGGTATAGACAAAATGCTATAAAAATGAGATTAACAATTTGTGAATAAAATAAAAAATATAAAAAATAAAACTAACGATTTCAAGTAGGAGTAAAATGCTTCCGAAATCTATGTCATCATGAAATCGTTAGTGCCGATTTCCTTGTATAAATTTTGAAATTATTTTATTCATAAACGTAAGTAACGATTTGTTTATTAACTTCTCTATATATAGAGTACGTGAATGTAATATCTTGCAATTGTCGATCTCTTCTCTTTCTAATGCTCTTCTTCTACTTCTTATTCCTCTTATTTCTCTTCTTTGTTGTGGGTAAATTATATTTTTTATTCATATTTTTGGGTAAATTTTTTTTATTCATTTTAGTTATATAATTATTTCCTTTTAAGACTATGATATTTAGTTAATTCGTTCTATTTATTATAATAGAAATTTAATTTTCGTAATCACAAAAATGAATAATAATATTAGTTTTAAAATTTATTATAATGGTCAAATTTTATCTGAAACAACTGAAGATGTGATATTTATATGTAATAATCCTTGTATATCTATTCTTTCTTTTATGATGTCGTTCAAAGAATTTAAGAGTTATATTTGTCAAAATACTGATCCTCATATGCCAAAGAAGGTGACAAATATTTTATACAGACAACCTATATTAGTGTTCGGTGGATTCATTCAATTTCAGGCGATGTGCATCAATGATGACACAAATCTGCAAGAGATGTTCTTAATCTACTATCAAGCCCAATCACAAGCGTCTGTTATTGAGTTGTATGTGGAGTACGAACAATTATCGAATACGGTCAAAGAATATGATCATGATTTCGATTGAAAAAGTTATAACGGTGTCAGCTAAGAGGAATATGAAGGCAATTACGATTTTGTTGATCCGAATGCAGACGAGGAACAAGAGGACTGCACCGTTGAGTCAGACGTGGAAGACGTCGCAAATGCACTATCAAGTGAGTATCCATTCGAAGAACCGTCTTTCATGTGCTCTTTGGATCTCGATGCCATGAATGCTCCAGAATTTCTAGAGTATGCCAATGCAGGTTTGTAATTGCATCACACCGTATTTGGATTAGTAATTTAAATATTATATTTGTATATTAATATTATGCACTATGTAAATATAGTGTTGCGGTGTTACTGTAGATCCACATGTGGTCATAGATGGTGAATTTGTCATAGGAATGGAATCTAATTCTAGAGAGGCCGTGATAAAGGCAGTTAAAGATTATACCATTCATAGAGGTGTTGATTATCGGGTTTTTGAGTCTAAATTGACGACATTTTACGCAAAATGTGTGCAACAAAGCTGTCATTGGCTTATCAGGGTTAGCATGATGCAAAGAAAGTATTGTTGAGAGATTAGACGATACAATGACAGCTATACTTGTATTAGAGCCATTATTTTTCAGGATCATTCGAAGTTGGACTCAAACACTATTGCAGAAGCGATTAAGCCATTGGTAGATGCCGATCCATCTATAAAGTTGCGATCAGTGATTGCAAATGTCCAATTGAAGTTTAACTATACGATTAGTTATCGCAAAGCATGTTTGGTTAAGCAGAAGGTAGTTAAAAAAATTGTTGGAGGGTGGAAAGCTTCTTATGATGAAGCGTTGCCCACATGGTTTGAGGCAATAGTGAAGAAAGAGCCATCAACAGCCATTGAATATGAAATGTTACCTTGCTACCGTGGGGATGAATTGGCTGTGTTCTGGAGTTTCTACCCATGTATTAGAGCATTCAAGCACTGCAAGCCGATTGTACAGGTAGATGGCACATACCTGTATGGAAAAATATAAAGGAGCATTGTTAGTTGCAGTTTCTCAAGATGGTAACAACAATATTGCGCCAATTGCCTTTGCGCTTGTAGAGGATAAGACATCAGATGCATGGTTCTTTTTTCCTCATCATTTGTGAACCCATGTAGTGACGAAGGATGGAGTGGGACTTATCTCTGATCGACACGAGTCTATTAGGTCAGCAGTTTTTCATTGTGATGGAGCATGGGAGCCACCAAGGGCTACACACATGTTTTGCATTAGGCACATAGCATCCAACTTCTTGAGAAAGTTCAAGGCACCATTCATGCCAAACCTTGTGGTGAACATAGGTAATTAACAACGTGTTCTATTTAAACTCTTATACATCTTGTGGTAATGTTTCCAAGGGTGTTATCATTGTCTGTTTTCATTGTATCTTATTTTCCAGGCTATTCTAGGACGGTGGGTGAATACGAAATCCGTTACCAGAGGTTGCATAGTCGGGGTGAGGCATACACTCGTTGGCTAGATCGGATTCCCGTGAGCAACACTCTTTGGCATATGATGGTGACCATCGATGGGGTCATATGATGACAAACTTAGTGGAGTGCATCAATGGGGCGTTGAAGGGTGCACGCAATCTTTCCGTCACAACACTTGTAAAGGTAACTTTTTACAGACTGAATGATTTGTTCACAAGGAAAAGAGATGACGCTGAGACTCGTATTCGAGTCGGACATTTATTCTCTGAAACAGTGACCGAAAAGATTCAGGAAAATTTTATTGTGGCTAGAAACATCATGGTTAGTTGCTACGATAAGCAAAATGAGGTTTTCGAGGTGTGGAAGATGCCCAGTGGTGTCGACAGGGGCGGAGCTAGAAAAAATATTAGAGGGGGGCTAAAATTATTTACAGAATAAAATAATATTAAAATAAATTTTTGAGGGAGGCTAAACTGAAATTTACATATAATTTACATGTAAAAAAATAAAATTAGGAGGGGTCGTTGCCCCCCTTTTCCAGTATGTAGCTCTGTCCCTGGGTGTCGAGTATGCGGTAGACCTAGGACGTAGGCATTGTGACTGTGGTTATTTTCAAGTAGATTGCTTTTCATGTCGTCATGTCTTTGCATGTTGTGCAAAACCAACGTCTTGAGTGGCAAGTTTACGTACACGAGGTGTATCGGATGAATGAGATCCGAAAGGTGTACAGAGCTAGATTTAGGCCGTTGGACAACCCAACAACCTGGCCCGTGTATGGAGGGCTACAGATGATACATAATCCGTCACTTAAGAGAGTTACCAAAGGTCGTCCCAAACAAACTCGCTTTTTGAATGAGATGGACACACGATCAATGTGACATCCAAGACGTTGTAGGCTAAATGGTGTAGAAGGTCACAGTCGTAGTAGGTGCCCCCAGCACGCCGGACCTAGTGCACGCAAGTCAAACCCACCGTCATAGTATATTATAGGAAAGACTGAGGGCGTACGTTAAAGAGTTTAAAACGACGTCGAGTCTATTAATGACAATTACTATCTACTAGTAATGAAGAAAAAGTATGCATCTAGGTTAAGCATTGATATTTCTAGTGAATCTAGTAGTTTCTCATAGCATGGATATAAATAAAATTAACATCATGGACATAGCCATTAACTAGTACAACAAACTAGAATCGTCCTAATCACAAAATACATCATGAAACAACAAACCAACTTGCTACACATACTTTGTAAATTTTTTTTACTGTGTTCACCACTTTTTTGTACTTGTTCGACATAGCTTTCTTTATCGCTGATGGGGTATATCTCTTTTGGCTTCGACGGGGTCGATCTACCATCAAATTGTAGCCTTTGTCCCGTTCTTCTTTTGCTGCTATTCTAGTCACACCTTCCAACGAATACATCATGTCTCAATGTACTTGTACGTAACAAATATAACATTAATCACAATTATATAAGGGTTATAATGCTATAGACAGACACTACAATACCATCACACTGTAATAATTACAATTATATTACCCTCGGTCGGCCTAGGTTGCTCATTGTTATCATCACCGTCATCATCATCATCTTCATCCGAATCGTTTTCCTTATCATCCTCGTCACTTGAGTCTATCTTATCACGGTATGGACCGTATCTACATTATGCAAACTAGATTGATGAATCAATGAGGTTAAGATCAATTCTTGGTATATATGCACTAGTGCTAGAGTTGTACTCGTGACCAATACCTCGAAGCTACATCTTTGATCCTTGAACTCCGAGGATCAAAGCTACATCTTCTAAAGTGATAGTACATTCACCTATAGGGAGATGGAACGTATGAGTCATTGGATTTCACCGTTCTACTAAGGCATTGATCACAGCCGTTTGTCCTGAAATTTTTCGAATCTGAAACACGTAAAAACCAGCAACTGTTAGATAGGATTCTATTCTCTAATTATATGGTTTTGGAGCATATAAATGTCTCAGTCCAATTACTCCAGAACTTGATAGAGATAATCAACACAGTAATAACTGTTAAAATAATAATAATAATAATAATAATAATAATAATAATAATAATAAGTATAAAAATGCACTCGTAGATGGAATATCTTTATTTTCAATGAACAATTTGAATATATAAATACTAGTAACAACCTGTCACAATGCAATAATAGCAAGGATAAAATAATAATAATAATATTGTAAACATAAACATGCACATAATAATAGTAACATTAATCAAATATTAACTCCAATAACATTTTATTAATTTTATAGAAAAATACAAATAATAATAATAATAATAATAATAATAATAATAATAATAATAATAATAATAATAGCAATAATAATAAAACTAAATTATTAATTTTTTTTACAATATCCTTCGATAATTTTTTTTATTATTAACAACAATAAAATAAAGAAATTTTAACAACAATTAACTAATAATAACAATAATTATGCCAAATTTTGATCAATAACAATTACAAAAACAATTTTCTAATAATAATATATTATTAAATTATAAAAGAATGATAACAACATCCAGCAATAACATGTGTAATAATGACAACAATACCAACATTATTAATGTTTTTAAGATTACAAAAAATGAATTATAACATCAATAATCACAATAACTATTAAAAGTTAATAACAGTAAACATATAACTATTTCAATAATAATAATAATAATAATAATAATAATAATAATAAGAAAATAGTTACTAAACTCTTAAAAACAGGATACTCACATGTTTAAGTAGACTAATTACTATGTTCATATTAACTTAATACACTCAAATATATTATTATGACTAACTTTTATTCTATAACACTACACGAAACACGGGAGTTACCAATGGGCAGGTACCGACAAACGACAAATAGTGGCAAAACTCAACGACCGTGGTAACCAATTGTAACATATTGCATTTCTGTGGCCAAATTTTTCGAAATTTTCTGATGTTCCTGTTTGTCCGTGGCCAACTTGAGATATATTTTCTCATTTGCTACAGACTCAATGATCACCGTGACGAAATGGAACTATGTCCACTTCCAATTCCACGCATAATTTAGCACCAACCCTTTCAAAATATTTTTATGCAGTTCATATTTTTCTCAAATTTAAACGTTAACCTCAGATAAATATCTTGTCAGTTACCAATGCTACCACCGAAAATTAATAAGGTACGTTAATTATCTAATTTTAAATGTGGTTCATGATTTACAATTTTTACACTTTCTGCTAAAGTTATTAATTTTCACTTGTTTGATTAAATAGTAATTTCTTAGTGTGGTTATGTTGTTCATTAGCAGTATAAAAATTAGATGCGGATCATGATTTGCAATTTCACTTTTTCTTTCATTTTTACTATGCATATTTTTCATGTCGATATTTTTTCTGGACGAATGCAATTTATTCTTTCTTATTTATTTATGGTGGTTATGTTTGTATTTCTTACCTTTTTATTCTTTACTATTTATTTATGGTGAAGTTAAATTTTGATTGTGTTTGGAATGCATACTTGAGAGTACAGATACAAGAGTCATTACAATTATTGTCAAATTATTAGAAGAGAATTTGCTACAATAATAATGATCTATGTTATATATGTTAAAATTATAAGAAGAGTACAAAGAGTACAAAAAGAAACTAATTTATAAACTACTTATCGACTAAAAATCACTTTTTATATCAGTTATATTTTTTCATATGTATGATGAATCATTATTGTAGCATTGAATTCTCTTTCAATAGTTTGACGATGATTGTTGTGACTCGTGTCTGTATTCTTAAGTATGTATCTCAAACAGAATCAAAATTTAACTCCACTATAAATAAACAAATAATAAAGAACATGCAAAATTTATTTTATTCCGACGACCCACTGTTCAAAAATAAATACATGTTTATAATTAACTTACAGATGGAGTATAAGTTGATTTGAAATTAAATTGAGGATGAGGGAAGTAAGTGAATTTAATAATAATATAGATTAAAATTATTATTTGACTGAATGAAATTAAAGCTATGATGCATAATAATGTTAATAAGGTGAAGATTTTTTAGATAGGGGATATAGAGATGGGGTATATTATCTTTTAGAATTCTCATGTTTATGTTTAACGGAGTTGCTTTAATTTATTTTAGAAACAACTAACTTTGATTAATTGGAATAATAACTAAGTTAATTACTAGGTATTAATTAAATTCATTTTGATGTTGAAGAAAGAAAAAACTATATATTATACGTATTTAAATAACGTTTCATAAGCCTTGAGAAACTAATTTATAAACTAATTCGTTCAGCAGCAAAAGATCATGGTTAGTGTAGTTTAGCTCTTAGTTTTGATGGCTACTTTTATATACAATGATAGTATGTTAGTATAGTTTAACTCCTGATAGGGAGCATGATTTGAATTGGGGTGTGAAGTGAATGAGAACTAATTTTTTGTTAGTATATTCTAGTGATTTTTTAATCTTTTATTTGTTTATATGAATCTGATTAATTGTCTTAATTTTAAAAAAATATGACTAATTATGCTTTTTAATATTGATGTATTTGTTACTATTTAGGTCACACAAAATGACAATCGCACGACCTTGCAGAAAAGATTCAACCTGGATTACTATGGAAGAGTGTGACTTGCTTGAATGTTGTGGAAGCATCAAGTTTGCTACAGAGATGGTTTCTGCTTCTCCATTCTCCTCGTTGCAACACGCACTCGATGAAGCCTCCGACATTTGGTGTAACGAGATTAATGTGCATTCTTGGCTTATAGGACTCAATGCTCACACCAATACCTGTGAAAAGTCGCTCTTCTTACATGCATTCTACACTAGTGCCCCATCTTCTGCTATGGATTCTAGTATAGGGGTTTGCTGTCTTTAATATTCTATTTGCGCTTTGTTATCGAATTTAACATGGTTACCATTTAATAATTCTCTATAGTTATTTGGTTTGGTTGAAAACTTGTAAGAAATATATGCACTTAGCGTGCAGTATCTGCAAAGGCATGGGTTTCCATATTTTACTATTTCTTCTGACTGGGATGCGGATGTCATATTAATGGATCTGAAGGTAACTTTTAAAAATGAATTGTGTTGCTAGCACCTGTATATAACACTGTAAATTGAATATAAATCATTGCATTTTTTATATATGTAGACAAGCGTTAACACCAAGCCAGCATGTGAGTTTGAGTGGGCACGTCGAAAACAATTAATCATCATAGAGCAACACATTGCAATTTTTTTTTCAAGAGATGATATATTCACTCTACAACTGAATCACCAGAAATCCAAACTGCGGTAAAGGACTTTGATCTCAACAAGAAGCCATTTCGGAAGGAGGATTTGGATCCTGTTGCTTATGAGAAAGCTAGACAATTTTGTGAAATTCGGTATCCAGGAGAATATTATGTCTAGTTTAGTTTTGTTGAACATAACCCCACTATATTATTAGCTCTCTTAGTTTCCTATTCCAGTTTTATCTAAGCTTAGTCTTTTCGTTTATTTCAATTTTATCTACGCCTAGTCTTTCTGTTTAATGTTACATTTGGTTTTCAGCTGAACATGCTATATGATCATCACTGTATGATGTACTAAAATTTCTAATTCAATTGATGATGTTGTTTTATGTTTTGTTTTCTGCTTTGTTTTATTTTCCATGTGAACATTTTTATTTATACTTGGTATTAATAGTAATGTTGTTAATTCCATAAACCAACATCGTATATAACATTAATAAATTCATAAATTTTATTATCCACCAGTGAATGTTGTCACAGTTATGACATAAATAAAAGGAAATTATACATGTTCAACCAAGATTATAATTAGTCTTTTGGCCAAAAATAAAATAAAAGTATCTTTTTCCATAATTTATTTGTACAAAAAAAAATTATTCAACAGGAAATACTCGATCATACTGCTCAACGTCATTTTCGTCAACAACATCAACTTCTCCAGGTTTTTTTCCAAATTTGATCCTTTGTAAATTTTTATTTTATTTGGTATGTCTCTATTTTAGAAAAAAAAAATAAGGGATTAGATGAGGATTTAAAAATGGGCATGTGTCTGTATTATTTGGTTTGATGTTGTAAGGAATTATCCTTCTATTGCCTGCCTCGTACAGAGCATCAATTGCAACTCCAAAGTCGGCAGAAGACTAGCAGCAACCTAGCACTTGAATCCCCAATATGGTAATTTTCTCTCTAACATGATGCATTTTATGTGGGACATTTTGATCAAATAGTTTATTGTCACTAACACATAATTGAATCATAGTCTTCATTACTACATTGACGGGTATTTTTTTCATGTTGGATTTTTCAATTTACTTATATAAAATGAATGCTAATCCTATTTAGTGATATAAATATTACTGCTATTAAACTAGTTAGTATGAAAGTGGATATGGTTGTTCATATTTTTAGAATTTTTTATTTACTGCAGAAATTTCCTTTCATCCCTCGAATTATTGATTTAAGCTTTGGTTTTATTATATATTATTGTTATCTTCTCTTGCATGATCACGGCAAACTACTCAAACCTTGACCAAGAAGACCTTAAATAATTTATCATTCATGGGGCACAAATTGTAATTTTTAGTAGCACTTACGTCGTTAACTTTATTCGCATTGCTTATAAGCATTATCTTATGGCATTCCTCATGGATCATAAACTCTTGAATCTAATTATATGATTTGTCACTCTTAATGTTCATGTTTTGGTTTAAAACTTAAGAGATTATAAAAGGTCAAAGAAACATTATCCAACCGAACCAAATATATATTTACCAGTTTTTAAGCAAAATATCATTGATTCAGTATGGTGGACATGAGTGATTTCTTTCAATTATTAATCATGAAACTTTGAAAATATTCTTAATCTGAATTTAAGTTTGACTTATTAAATATACTCTATGATTGACTTACTGAATATGCTATATTGATATATGCTTAGTAATGTTTAATTTAGTTAAATGTAGAGGCATTTATGAAACTCTTTTTATGTTATTTGACTTCTTGTGTTTTAATTATATGAACTATTTCATCTCATTATTTTATTTGATTTTTTTTCTTAATTCTTTTTACGCTGTCTATGACTTTGTGTCGCAGGCATTTAGTATACTATGATGCATAAACGTAATATTTCCGGACAATCATCCTTGAAGAGCTACGAAGACAAAGTGAAGACATAAACTTGAGTTCGGAAGATAGGTTGGAACAAATAAGTCTCAATGATGATGGGAATGAATTTTCAGAGACAGAAATGTTAAATCAAAGTGGTGCTGATTTGCAAGAACCTACTGCACCTAAAAATAAAAGAGATGAAACTGAGCCACTGCTTGTCAAGGTCAAAGGTAGGTTGATTCAAACTTTAACTTCTCTTTGAGTCCAATCTATTGACTTTGTGTTGGCTGGTTTTTTTTCTCATCTTGTTTTTTAATTTACACAACTCAGTTTTTGTTCCCTTTAGTTTTGGTTCCTTCTCTGTTTGCTCTGCACAAAGCATATTTGTGTTTTTTCTATCTTCTCTTGGATTTGTGTAACTATAAATATATTTTAAAATTATTGGATACTGTGATATAGTATTTTTGCTTGTAGTATGTATACATTTTATACATGATCAAGAAAAAGTCATATGTGGGATAATAATGTAATTGGTTGTGGTTGGAATTATTGGCCTTGAATTGGTTCTTGTTGTTATACACTTTGCTTTAATAATGTTATTTTTATCTTAATTAAGCATGCATGGACAAACTAGCAATATACTTGTTTATTTTATTGGTAACCACTTTTAGTGTAAGAAAACCTTGAACCATATAATCTAATTTCCCGTTTCATTAAAGCCGCACTTGTTTAATTGATAAGTTCAGGATTCTAGAGACAATTTCTTACCAACCCACCGTACTTTTATTGACGAATACTATATTTAGTTTGGTACCGATATGTGTATGTAATTTATTATTATATTAGCATGTAATTTAGATTAATTAGTGATATAAATGTGTGAAATTAATTTGATAAATTTAAGTTTGTCATCCATGTCATTTTGTTTTTCTTTTTTTAATTTTGGTTTAGTTTGACTTGACCTTCTTCCATTAATTCAGACACCTCTATTAGAGAAATCATCACTCGCAAGATCAGCGATTTAAGTTTGGGCCTTGAAAAAAAGTGAAAAATTTATGATGGAGTTGGATGCAGATGGACAAGGTCGAGATAATGGCTCGAACCTGTTTGTGAGTTTTCTTGGTCAAGTAGCTCGTCGAATTATATTTTGTCCCATATCAATCAAAAGAAGAGTAAGATGCCAAAAGATAACACAAAAAGATAGTGGGAACTTATTGAAGTAAGTTTATTTCACTTTGATGTGCATTTTTATTGATTTATTGTCATTTAATAATTGATCTCCTCTATGAAATATTTCAAGAAAAATTTTGAGTTTGATTATGCAGCTGGCATTAAATGGGCTCTGAAGACCTTAGGTGATAGATGGAAGGCCCATAAATATAATTTACAAGGAGAATACTTCTTTCCTAACAAAAGAAAGGCAGAAATTCTGGCTGTGAATCTCTCCAACATATCGCCTATTGAATGGACTGCTTTTGTGGATCATTATATAGACTCTAAAACAAAGATAAATACTTAATCTATACTTTTTTATCTTTTTATTGAATATTTATTATGGATATCTGGTAACATTTATTTACTAGTTTCTTGTTCTTGAAAATCATAGAAACAATATTTGCAAAATGCCAGAAATTGTGAGAAGCTTATAGTTTCACATGCCAGTGGAGGTAAAAGCAATACTAGAAGAGCAACTCAAATGGTATTATTTTTTATTATTGAGCCTAGTACTGTTATACTATTTCTATAAAATTAGCGGTTTTAATTAAATTTGTGATTATCTTTAATATTCTATTTATTGTATTAGGAAAAAAAAATTGGAAACGCTTATATGTCGAAGTGAGGTTATTGTATCAACTTTGCTAAAGAAAGATAGGAATTGTAAGCGGGGAAGGACAACAATTAGTTGTGAGTGCCTGACTTTGTTTTTATACGGCTGTATATTTTTTTATATGCCTTAATTATGTCAATACTCTACTCCAATGCGATGTGCATTGGTTTATAGGAAAAAATAGCTGAGTATTTGCCTGAAGATCAAGAGCGTGCTGCCACTGAAGGTATTCAGTCAAAAGTCTTGGCTCATCCAGATGAAGCAATTGAAAAAGTTTGTGGTCCTAAGAATGGTAAGCGAGTACGTGGTTTTTGTAATGCTGCATGTCCCAGTGGTTTCGGTAAGTCAAAGTGCATCTTTGGAAGGACAATATGCGGAGGTTCTAGCAGTGCATCCCAACAGCTTGTTGTAGATTTGGAGAGGCAATTTCAAGAAGCTAAAGATCAAGTGGCAACTGTCCACAGATTTCTACAACAGAAGTACGATGATGAAGTACCTACCTTCTCTAATTCTGTGCCACACATTCAGTCGGATTGATGCACCTCATGTCATGTCTATTTTAATCTTAATTTATATCTAGTTTACACTGTTATTAGAGATACCTACCCTTTATTTTTTGTCGTACAGAATTATAGAACTTGGTTTTTGTTATTTCTTTACTATATATATGAACAATGCATATGCTTTACCGTTATTACTTAGTTTGCTAATTTTTTTTGTTTTAATAGTTATTATCGTTGCTTTGATGGTTTTTGTTATTATAAAATATTTTTAACATGTTAGTATATATATAGAAATTAAATATATACAATAACAATTAAAAAAATATTCAATTGGTAATTATGGCTGAGATTTTTTTTAATTAAAAAGAAATAGCTACGGATTTATGTGTTGGTAAATAGCCCATTAATATTAGTTACGGAAAAAAGCGTGAAAAAAATCCGACCTGTCAGATATTTTTTGTACATGCTTTTTTTTTTCCACAGAAAAAACCGTGGCTAAATAACCGAACATTGTTTAGCCACAGAAAAAAGGTGTCAAAAGAGCCCAGCCTCCAATATTAGCTACGAAAAAAATTGTGACAAAATTATACTTGTTGGTTATATTGTTTTCATTTAGCCACGGTTTAGAGTGTGGGTAATAATGTAAAAACCATGGCTATTCAAATGTCTTCACGGATCACAAAATCGTGGCTAACTGAAAATGCGTGCCCTTGTTAACCATGGATATGTATTCGTTGTTAACGTTTAATCGCCACGAATTTTCATAATTTTGGCCACGATTTTTTTCATGGCTAATCACCTTATTTCTGGTAGTGTAATAACACTCATATAAGTCAATTTAAGTAACTTATAATTAATGTTAAAAATAATTTTATAGGCCCACAAAAAATTACTTATATATAAAAGATGATTAAGATATTTCACAATGTGTTTATCTATTGGAAATTTTTTCTTCTCCATCTTGTAAAAAATAAATCTGGAGTTTCAAAGAACATGCAACCTTCAAATGGGAAAAAAACAATGACTTTTGAAAGAAAGAAGCCGAAGTAGAAAGTCAGAGAGTTAACAAGTAGTTGTGTTTTGGTTTTGTGAAGGATGAGTAAGGGAGTGTGGGGAGGGAGGAGTCACGGACCACACAGGGGCTCACGTGGACACAACAACAAATCGGTACTCCCGATTTCCTTCATGCGTCTCACCACACTCTCTCCCCTAATAGAGAACATTACTAATGATTTATTTGAAATCGACATTGCCAATTTCTGAGGACGCCAATTATGAATCTCATATCTGTGCATAATACACTCGGAGTCTCATTTTTGGGTATTACACACAATCTTCTCTAATATTAAAAATAAAAAGCTCAAAGTTGACAATGTTAGATCTTCATTATTGTTTCTAGTTAGATTATATATTTGGTGACCAAATATGTTAGAATGTTGAATCCCTGTTCTTCCTTACCTTCATCTGTAACATATTTCACGTAGTACTATCATTGTTGATGTCTCTGTACTCTTGTCTTCCTTTCTTTTTTTCCATTTTACCTTAAAGTATCCCTCACTTCCCACTTTAGCATTATTTTCATGTTGTCTCCATGATGAGAATCCCTGAAGCTCTTTGTTCCTTCAATCTCGATTTCTTTCCCTGCCAAGTAGAGGGTGTTCATTTTTTTATTTTTGAGCTGATGTTCACTCCTTGCATTATCCTTAATTTGATTATTGTCCTCTTTGCTAATATTTGGAGAATTTACGGTGTTGTAATGTGGACTATTTTCATTCTTCTCTTTATTTGGGCATTGGCTTTTAGAGCCTTGATGCTGAATATTATTATCCCTTCCTTGTATTTTCATGATGGGTGGGGTGAGCTTCGTCTAATTAGAAGCCCATTATGGATTCCCAGCCCCTTGTCCTCTTTATCTTGTTCTACAATCTTCATTTTCCATTTTCTTGTATTTTCTTGTATTTTCATGATAGGTGGGGCGACCTCTTTGATTGTGGATGACTGGCTCAAGAAAATTGACGAGGTTTGAATCATGGCCTTTTGTGCCTCTTCTTTGTTCAAGTGGGTTAGTCTCTCTTTTTCCTTCCCTTTTGCCGCCCTTATTCTCCATTCCTTGCTTCCTAGTTAAAGGTATAAAGGTAAATATAAAAGAGTAATGGAAAAAAAATATGATTTAATAAAAGTTAACAAGACATAAAAGGTTAAAGAAAAAGGTTAAGGGTATAAGTAAAGGAACAAAATTGAGAAAAAGATTAAGGAAGATTGAATAATTTAAATCAAAGAATTTGATTCTAAGTACAATCTTGTGAGAACAGCGAAATGTAATGTTCACTTGAGATATTGTGCACGAAGCTTAGTAGGGATGGTGATATGTAACGACCACTTGAGACTCGAAGGATAAGGCTCAGGGGGGACGGCGATACGTCACGCACACTTGAGACCGAAAGGAACATTTTCCATGAGGACGGCGATACGTAATGCTCATGGAGGGACGTTGGCTGAGGTAGGGACGGCAATATATAACGCCTATCTCAGGACCACTGTCGGGTATCGGGTAATGAACTGACACGTGAGCTCATGGCCTGTTTAGGAATAGACATTCATTGTATGTATTTGTATGATTTGTCTGAGTGTGCTTGTATTGTGTTGCTTTATTTATATTTACCTTTGCTGTTTAATTGGTGTGTTCATGGTTTGTTTATCTGTACTGTCTGATTTACTTGTGTATGTGTTTTGCTTTTATATTGAAGGTTGTTATTAATCAGAATTAATTTTAAGAAATATACCTTAAAGCAAGTAGCCAATTTTTCTAATGTAACTTCAAGGAATGTTATAGAATTAATGAAAGTGGATATTTCTGAGATAAGTTAACTATTTGCATTTTATTCCTTACTTTCACGACATTCTCATTCTCTATTGAAAACTTGTGGATTAGTTTTCACCCCAAAATTTCTAACCCTTTCAGCTACGATTGCGAAGACCTATTAACGAAGCTGCAGATGCATAGAAGAGCTTAACTG
Organism: Arachis stenosperma; assembly: GCF_014773155.1. NCBI lineage: Eukaryota > Viridiplantae > Streptophyta > Magnoliopsida > Fabales > Fabaceae > Arachis > Arachis stenosperma. Next base: position 13,817,572 of record NC_080378.1, read on the forward strand.
CAGGTTAAGTTATTATTGTTAGAATTTATTTTTTTCTCGCTCTTTTTATTTAAAGTTTTTATTTTCCTTCAAAGGGGTAGGCTTGTATTTGTTGTTCATTTGAATAACTATAATGTATTACTAGTAATTATATGATTCACTACAAGAAAAATATTGAGTACCGTCGAAAAATTATTAAAATCCGACGGTAAGCTAATTACCATCAAATTTACAGTCAGAAATAATCATACGTTATAAACCTCGTTGGTAAATATTTACTGTCAAAATTTTTTCGTTACTAGCGAATTATTCCGATGGTATTGTTAGCGCCAAAAATGTTGTTTCACGCACTTTTACTATCGGATTATTCCTACGGTAAATCTGATGGTTGAGTCAATTTTTTTAGAAAATTTAAAATAAATGGTTAATTTTGATTTAAATTTGTTTTTTACACAATTATTTTTCACTTCATAATGAAAAACTTTTATTTAAAATAAATAATACAATGTTCAAGAAAATTAATAGTCAAGTATACCAAATAAATAGAATGAAACAATAAAATGAAAAACTAATAACTACACTTAAGTAGTCGTCGTCATCGGTCCCGTGGGTCTGAGTCGGCGGCACAGAAGGCAGTGATGTTCGTCTGCCACTAGCTAGTAGGACCGCTATCACCAGCAGCCATGCTACCACCAGCAACATCGATGCCAGCGACACGCATCTAGGCCTAGTACACCTCCATCTGAGCCTCCATATGCTAATCCACTTCAGCAACTCCCTCCACTCCAGCCTGATCTCATCCGTAGATTATATGTGGGTGAGGAATTCCTGATACCTTTTTTGATAATCATTGAGCTCCTGAGCCTGCTGCTGAAGATTGTGCTTGAGCTCCTCCACCTGCAGCCTTAAATTCACGCCTTCCTTAGGCTCGACGGCTCGACTGGTGGCGGAGCCTAACGACGGCCTCAATGTGGATGTGCAGAGGTTGCTAGCGAAAAATGACCCCATCCCGTATACGCGGTTCTTGTACGATGCTGAGGCTGTTTTACGTCAAACTGCATCGGGATCGACAGCTGAAGCAGTAAAGACATCGACGGCGTCCTCTTCACTCTACTAAGACTACTGAGTCATGGCCTTTAGTCTCTGTGTGTAGGACTCCTATGTATTAACACAAGTTATTGTGATTAGTATGACAGATATATAGTTAATCTCTAATAATTTCATAGGAGAAGATAATCAGATGTAAGTTTGCTCACATAATGGTCTTGAGACTACTGATCAACAAATGTCTCTTTGTTCTCCTTCAGCGTATGGGTGTACCTTAACGTCTCCGCCAATGTCGCCTCGCGATCCAACGACTTCGACTACACATGTTGCATTGAAACAATATGATTAGGATGTTTGTTAATGATATGCAGAACACTATAACTAAGTTATTAACAAAAATAAAGTCGCTACATACCAGCCATGCTGTAGTCTCTATGAAGGTTTCTGAGCTGCCGATATATTTAGACGACCTAGACGATGCCTTGTTTGCTCTGTTGGTGAGACGCTTATGCCTGAATCCCTCATCAATCTCCTAATAAACAAACAGAGCCTTCTTTATGTCCGGTCGGAGCCAGACCAACCACTGGTCCCACCCTTACGAACATCATCTAGCATCTGATGGAGCCGACCCATTCTATGGTCGAATATCTTCCTGATAGTTAGATCGTGCTCAGGGGCCCATATAAAGTGCAACTACAACAAAGAAACTTCGAAATTTGTTAAGCAAGATAGAAAGTATACACTAGCTAAAAAAGTTTGAAACTAAAAAATAATAATAATTACCGCCTATTTCTGAAACCATCGCTTCCTGTCCTCAGCGAGGATCTTTGTGTAGTTGTCCCAGGGATGGTCATACATTAGCTTGATGACATTGGTCATCTTTTGAGTACACGTGTTATTGTTCGGTGTAAACCTAACAACAACCCACAAACAATAATTAATCTAAATTCACTAAACAAAAATCATAATCATTGAAACTTAAAACCAAGGTTGCGAGAACCGGACCGGTTAATGAACCGGTAAGATAACTGGTGCACTGGTTTAATAGTTTGACCGAGATTCAACCGATTTAAATAAATTTTAAACAAAATTATTAAAAATTAAATATATAATTTTAAATATTTAAATTCAATAATTTCTAACCTAATAAAATTTAAAATTTCATCTTTTTAACTAAACAAAACTCTAATCATAAAAAATTATAATCATCATTGTTAGTTTCAGGATTTCCATCATAGATAGGATTTTCAAAGCACAGCCACAGAAAAAATTCCATTCGTGCACTACATACTTGATGACATCTCATATCATAATAATCTTGCTTTCTTACTTACCACTACTACATGATTTATATTTCTAGGACATGAACATCATAGATATTAGGTAATCACAATTCACAACAATACGTAAACACAGGCTTGAAAACCAGAAGAGGGGATAAGAAAAATTATCTTGTTTAACCAGTGATTTGAATGGGATTAACATCAGGTTTCTTAACTTCAGCCTTGGGAACAGTGACAGTAAGAACACCATTCTCTATGGATGTCTTCACCTGATCCATCTTGGCGTTCTCACGGAATCTGAACCTCCGCATGAACTTGCCACTCACTCACAATATCAGCCATACCCAAATTAGAAAACCAGAAAACCAGCAACAGTATTATTCAAGAAAACAAGCAACATCATTTCAAAAAATCAACAACTTAACAACTCAGGATAATAAAAAATGATCAAAATCAGTAATATAGTACTATTAACTCAGCAAATCAAGATTACTAAAATAGTAAAACCAGCAACTCAATCAATACCTATTAACAAAAGTACAAAAACAAGTAAAAAAAATTCAAGCGGCATTATTTACCGGAGAAGGGTCGTTAGCTCGACGGCAACACAGAGAGATCGAGAGCTCAACGGCGACACACAGAGATCGAGAGCTCAACGGCGACACAGAGAGAGGGCTCGACTGCGATAGAGAGAGATGACGGTGAGCGGAAGAGAAACAACGACATGCAACGAGTATACCTTCACCTTCCACAGGTGATGATTCCTGATGCCACCACGGTCAGTTCCACCCGGTGGCGACAGCACCGTCCACCCGTTCGGTGTTGAGACCTAGCGACGCGAGGAGATGGGATCCAGGAGAAGAGGATCGGCGACGACGAGGCTGGATGTTGGCTGAGGAGACGAGTTTGTCGGCGACGACGGCACTGGGAACTGGGCGGTGGCTCCAGGCTTCCTGTTGCTGCTGGCTGGGAGAGAGAAAGAAAAAGGGGCTAGGGTTCCGTGGAGTGCAGAAAGAGAGGGGGCTGGGTTCTGCGTGAGTGAAAGAGAGAAAATGGGAGAGGGTTTATATATTCTTTTATTTTTTAATTTTTTTAAATAGAAAATATGAAAAAAAACCGTTCGATTCAAACGATTCACCGGTTAACCGCCAATTCGGCCGGTTTTTTGTCAATTTTTTGCCAGACAGTTTTGTACTTCAACTGAACCAGTTAGATGACCGGTTCCTGGTTAACTTCGTTGAACAAGCCGGTCCGGTTCGATTTTCAAAACAATGCTTAAAACAATAAACAAATCAACCTAAATCCACTAAACAGAAATTATAATCATTGAAACTTAAAACAACCACCAAATCAACCTAAATCCACTAAACAGAAATCATAACTATGCATTTTTAGTGATAACCATAGACAGGAAATATATGAGACTGGACGTGATACTTATCCCGTGCCGCCATCAGGCCAAATGGTCAACCGCGAGGGGCAGTGGTGGAGGGGCATCAGCTGCTGCCTCACTTTGTGGCTGGACTCTGGAGTTGAGGCATCCGTTATTGGAGGAGGCATCGCCGTGGATGCAGGCTGCTGAGCAGTAGGATGCGGCATCGTAGACGGAGGCACGTAGTTGGGGTTAGGGACCATGCTGAACGGTTGGTCTGCTAAACCCTAAACTTATGGCATCACCGACATGGTTGGAGTAGAGGGAGAGGATCCAGAAGTCCCGCGAGTACCGAAAAAAACCCTCCCTGTACCCCGGCCACGACTACAACCACGACCAGCAGCCTAATCCACAGTACCTCTGCCTGTTAATATGTCTGCAAATGTCAAATTATCAAACAATTTCAACAACAATTTCTCATCCAAATAGTTATCAATGTAACAATTAACACAATTAGACTATTTTAAACACTTCAACCATTCAAATCTTAAGTCATTGAATCTAACCTAAACAAATCAACCTAAAGCTGCTAAGATTAGAAAACTAAACTGAACTAACTTTGATACTGATTCGAAATTCAAATTTAAATTCTAATCAAATATAAACTAAATTAAACAAAAATTAAACAATTATCAAACAGTCTTAGTAATAATTTCTCAACAAAATAATCATCAACTCAGTAATTAACACAATTAGACGATTTCAAACGCTTCAACAATTTGAAACTTAATATATTAAACCTAACCTAACTTAATCAACCTAAATACACTAAGATTAGAAAACTAAAATGAACTAACTTTGAAACTGATTCGAAATTAAAATTAAAATTCTATTCAAACCTAAACTAAATTAAACTAAAATTAAACAATTATCAAACAGTCTCAACAATAATTTCTTAGTAAAACAGTCATCAACACAACAATTAACACAATTACATAATTCCAAACATTTCAATAATTTAAAACCTAATGTATTGACTCTAACCTAACTCAATCAACCTAAATCTACTAAGATTACAAAACTAACTAAACTAATTTTGAAACTAATTCAAAATTAAAATTAAAATTCTACTTAAACCTAAACTAAAATTAAAGGAATTGGAAGAGAGTTGTTCAAGAATCTGTAATGAAGAACAGAGTAAGCAAGGAGGGGAAGAAGGAGGGATCTCGGCGACGGATAGAGGGTGGCAACGGCAGTGGTCTCGGCGGCGAGGGTAGATGGTGGTAGCGGCGAAGGAGAGAAAGAGGGGGAGGGGAAGAAGGAGAAAAAAGAGGGGTCTCGATGGTGGTCTCGGCAGCAGTGGCAGATGGTGGTGATTACCGTCGAAAAATAGAATTTTCCAATAATTACGTAACCTTACAAATTCGATGTCATTACCATCGATAAATCTACCTACACTGCGATACTAAATTCGACAATACTCAAAGTTTTTTTTTGTATTGGTTATAAATTTGTTTGTTTATATAATTTTGTTTGATGATCGGAACAAATCAAAATGGAGATTTTTGACGGATGAGTTTTAAATTAGAATAAAAATAAAATTTATTGGCTTTTTTTCTAAAACTGAAAACGTATTAAGGACATAAAGGCTCTATACTAAATAGTTAATAGTAAGAAAGTTTATATAATGTTTTTTCTAGTAGAAATGTCATGTCTTAGTAAAATATTTTGTTGAAAAGGACGTTACAGATTTTTTATTTCTCTTGCCGTCTCTGCATTCAGGGTTTTTACTGGAACCCCGTGCAGCTAATTCCAAAAATCCATTTGGTCATGGCTTAAAAAGTGGGCAGATTCTTCATAGTGCCATTCTTGTAAATTCAGCAAGTTGCCCTTGATATTCCATGGTCGAGTTTCCATAAACCTTCTAATATCAGCAGTTTTGTTGTCTTTGAAACTAATGAGAATTTTGTTTCTTCCTACTTCCAAAATGGAGACGTCGTCGGATTGCCCCACATTTCTAGTATTGAAGCAATCTCCTTTGAATCTTGGACTTGGGTTGGGACTGAAGGTACAAATGTGGATGCGGATGATGACTCTATGGTGGGTTTGGTTCACTGATAACTAAAGATTTGGTTATAAGATTAGGAAATACTCTCTTACGTCACAAACTAGAGATAAATGATATGAAAAGATTGTAAACTAGTGATGAAATTAGCAGCTAGTTGTTGACGATAGAACCTAATGTGTGTTTGTATTCTCGGAGAGAAGTGACATGCCTGAAGTTTAACATGCATAATGATCCCTAATCCAAACGAGATGTTAGAAGAGAAAGACTTGGAAGATAAGTTGAATCTCTTTGAGACCTTAGGAGCCAAGGATTTGGAGGCCACAGTGACTCTGGAAAGAGAAAGAAAAATCTTTATGAAAAGGTTTCGATAGTTATAGATGGCAATACAATTACAAAAATACAATAGTTCTTTTAGGAATATATATCTCTTTACCTCTATTACATTACAAACCATATATAGAAATCAAAACTCATTGGTGCAAATTGTATTGTAATTGATATGATATCAATTTAAATTTATTTTTTAATTTAATAATTCAGCTCAAATTATCGTGATTTGCACTAAATTCCATCAAAATTTTAAATATTTTGAATTTTTAAAATTTTATGAACAATAGCAAATCAATTCATACGTTTTACATTTTTATTTATCAAAGGTAAATAAAAAATATATGAATAGATATGTTAAGATCGTAATGTTAATATGGTTCCAATTAGTATTTAAAAGAGTACGTGAATTATAATTTTCAATATATCGGTTTAGAATAATTTATGTTAATAAATTAAACAGAAATTAAAATGATGTAGATATCCTGAATAGAAACTGATTACATACTGTTCTAAATAAATTTACATAAATTAAGTCAAACAAACTCGATTTAAATAAATACACGTAAATCGAATTAATTCAATTTAATTTATCAACAAATAAAATATCTAAATAAATTGAATTTGATCAATTTAATTTACTAAAACAAGCGAGAGATTACATCTAGAATAAATCCCTTGATAAAACGTACTCCCAAATATACTAACCCTAATTTTATGCAGAGCATATCTCATATCCTCAATATCCTTTTTTTTTTTTTTTTGAAATATGTCTTCTCCTAAATTCTTGTGTTGTTTATAAAATTTGGGCCAGTACTAGAATGTGTAACGTTAATTTAAAATGGTAATATTTTTTCCGACAAATAATATATTTAGTTAATTTAAATAAAAAAGTTCTCTCTCTTTAAAAGACAATTTGTCATTGGTACAAGTCTCCTTACTTATAAGGATAAACCTGAGTCCTCATCCTCATCAAGAGTTGAAGTGTATACAAAGTAGAGAGACCAAATAAGAGCAAATACACCAAAAAGGATCCACCCAAGAATATTGTTGCTAAGCCCAAATGGAAGCCCAGTTCCCTCAGTGCTCATTCTCTCATCAACCAATGCAATGGCTGCTGGGCTTGACATGGTTGTAGCAATGGCGACACCTAATATGGATGATGAGGCTCCCATTCCCATCTTTGACTTACTTTCTTCCTCAATAGAAGGCTTTCCTTCCATTGAGCACCTTATTCTTCCTCCCAACTTTGACACTGTAGGCAACGCTAAAAATATATATACAAAAATTGAGTAGTCTTAAAGGAATTTAAGGAAAAAGCTAAGGTTTTTTTTTTTTTTTGGTCGATAGGAAAAAGCTAAGGTTAATTTATCAACTAACATCACCTAAAGGCTAAAAGCCCAACAATAACATTCAGCGAGTGAATTACTCTGGCCCAGCTCCTCTTTAAATTTTTATTAATAATAATATAGTTATTCAACAAATTCAAATAGCATAACCTTATTTCATGTTTGAAAAATAAACTAGAATAAGTATAAGTTAGACAAACTTTTGAATTTAATTTTTCCATAATCAATTGTGACATGTATCTATGTCCCACAATTGAAGGACAAAATCTCAAAGTTCCTTCAAATTCTCAAGAAAGTAATAATTGATCCACTTTATCACAACTCTCATATTAATAGTTCTCTCCCCCTCCCTCCCTCCTTCCTTTTATCTTCTGTTGTCTTTGGGTAATATAAGACCATCAATATGTTCACACAAAATTTAAGTTTATGAGAAAATTAGTTTTTACATATATATTATGGTGTTCTACATAAAAACTTACCAAGAATAGAAGAGGATGAGTTCCCAAGAGGTCTGTTTTGTACAAAGCTAGTGCGCGTGATTGATGAGGCTGTGGAGGTAGTTGAGATGGTTGCTTCCATTTCTCTTTTCAGTAACTGTGGTTTGGTTATGGAGTGAGAAGACCAAGTGATCTTACTATCTTAGAGTATTGCCAAGTTACTTGTGTTCTCTTTCATAACTATAATCAAATTTGTCATATAAAAAGTTAAAAACGGCACTATTAGTGCACAACAAATCATGGATAGTCCTTAGATATTCGTATCTGTGCAATCCAGTCATTTTCATCCACGTGTCAAATAATTCATCCGGGGAACCAAACTCGCATAGTCGCATGTTCAAAAATCAAAATTCCTAGAATGTTCTTTTAACTGTTGATGAGACAATATGCACCTTAGAAGAAAGAATACTAGTAGTAACATTTTCTTCAATATCCCTATTCTAATATTCTGTTTCTGTCCACCGTATTTATCATTTCAAACAAGAGCAATAATGCTACGGTGCTGAAACTAATATTTTTCAGCTGGTGCTAAAATGAGCTGATCACACTATATAATAAATATGTGTTGTTGTTGGTATGACAAGAGAAGCTATTGGTATGATAAAAAAAATTAAGAAGTAAATGAAAATAGTAGAATACAGTAATTGGTCAGAATAGTGTCAGGTAATTAAAGGATGGTGTCAGATAATTAAACCAAAAGATTTGTATAAATTGAGGTGGTTATAATTTATTAATTTTTATTATAATTGGGTTTTTTCTTGTTGTTACAGTGAGATTTTTTGGTAAATAGGTAAATTGGGCTTACATTGTGTAGGAATGATCTAATATTTTAAAAAATAAACATTTTAATACTAATACATTAACTAATACTCCTACATAAATTAGATAATTTAGTTCATAAATTCAAGAAAAAAAACTTACTTCATAAATTCTTATTTAATAATAAATGGTTAAATTGTTATCAAATAAACTAAATATTTTATCTTTTAAAATATCAACTAAACTAATATATTTACAGATCGAATTTTTAATTTTTTTAATATTATAAAATATTTTTTATTAATTTAAATTGGTTATTCTCTAATACACATTGAATCAACCTATTAACAATGATTTAATACAGTTAATTAAATAATAACATTCTCACTCATTTCACGAAACACAATCTAATTAATTTTATTTTTAAATTATAAAATTAATTTTTTTTACAGTTTTTATTTTTAAATCATTTAATTCATACTCCATTTTTTTCTAACTTTAAATTAATATTTATTAATTTTAAAATTATAAGACAACTTTGCTTCTGACTTCCTCATCTTGGCCGAAAGCCATAAAACAGCAACCATAGAAATCTTCATTGTTAATAGGTTGATTCAATGTGTATTAGAGGATAACCAATTTAAATCAATAAAAAAATATTTTATAATATTAAAAAAATTAAAAGTTCGATCTGTAAATATATTAGTTTAGTTGATATTTTAAAAGATAAAATATTTAGTTTATTTGATAACAATTTAACCATTTATTATTAAATAAGAATTTATGAAGTAAGTTTTTTTTTTCTTGAATTTATGAACTAAGTTAGTTAATTTATGTAGGAGTATTAGTTAATGTATTAGTATTAAAATGTTTATTTTCAAAATATTGGATTATTCCTACACAATGTAAGTCCAGTCTACCTATTTACCAAAAAATTTTACTGTAACAAAAAAAAATGAAAAAACTCAATTGTAATAAAAATTAACAAGCTATAACCACCTCAATTTATACAAACTTTTTGGTTTAATTTTCCGACATTATGCTGACCAATTACTGTATTCTGCTGTTTCTACTTACCTTTTGATTTTTCCTTGTCACACCAACAGCTTCCATTGTCACACTAACAGCAACACGCGTTTATTATATAGCGTGACCAACTCATTTCAGCACCAGCTGAAAAATATTAGTTTCAACACAGTAGCACTGCCCTTCAAACATAGCGTTTACTACCATACAAATTGGGACTAATAACGCTACCAAATCAGTAAATAACATAGATTTGCTAAGTAATGATTAATCTTTTATACAAGCAAATTAAATGTTTGTTTGGACGCCATTATTTTGATAAAAAAATTTTAATAAAAAATATCTTTTTTTATATTTTAGCGTGTTTGACAAATTTCTAGTAGTAAAAGTAAAAGCACTAGAAAAATTAGAAAAAAATCTTTTTTGAGAAGTTGTAATTTACATCTTTTTTAAAAAGATTTTTTTTTCTTAAAAAAAGATGTTTTTCATGTAATAAATAAATAAATAAGTACTTTTATATCGTTATACCCAAACATAATTGATAAATAAAAAGATCTTTTTGTATGAAATATCCAAACATAAAATTATTTTTACTTTTTCATAAGATCTTTTAAAAAAAAGATAACTAAAAAAAGATCATTTTTTAAAAACTCACCCAAACAAACCTTTAAATCTTGCGAAGAAAGTACTAAATATTGTAAAATAACTAAATAAATAAATAATGAAGAGGTAACAAATATAAAGTATGAAAAATAATTAGATAGCTCTAGAAATAATGTTCACTAGAATTACTATATTAATAGATATATTTAATAATATTGTAGTAAAGAATATAAGAGAGAATAGTATAAAAGAGAGAGAGAAAGAATGAAGAATATTTAATATTCTTATTGTTGTAATTCTCCTGAGACTTTAGCCTCCTATTTATAGATACAAAAGTTCAAACATTCAAAACTTCATTTAATATCATTTTGGCTTGGGAGATTTATTTCTCATAGGAAAAATCAGCCGCCCATATATTGAATGGGCATCCACGCCCTTTTGACCTTATCACAACACTCCCCCTTAGATAACCATTTAGGATTATATCTCATAAAACCTTACTAAAGAAAAACCTAGTGGGAAAAAATCTTAGTGAAGAAAAAAGAGTACAATATCCTTTGTGATAGGGACTGCCTCATTAAAAACATTGTCAAGAAAAAGGCAATGGGAAAAAAACCTGACCAAGGAAAAAAGAGTACGGTCTCCCCCTCTTATCGACATCATTTAATGTCTTGAAATCGACGCATCCCAATCTCATGTACCAATCTTTCAAAGGAGGATTTTGGGAGTGACTTTGTGAATAAATCTGTCAGATTATCACTTCAGCGGATCTGTTAGATATCAATTGTCCCTTGATTTTGAAGATCATGAGTGAAGAAGAATTTGGGAGAAATATGCTTTGTTCTATCACCTTTGATGTATCCGCCTTTAAGTTGAGCAATGCATGTTGTATTATCTTCAAACATGACAGTTGGAGCTATCTTATGATCAATCAGTCCACATGATGACAGAATATATTGGATCAAATTCCTGAGCCAAAAACACTCGCGACTTGCTTCATGTATCGCTAGTATTTCAGCTTGATTAGAGGAGGTTGCTGCAATAGTTTGTTTCGTGGACCTCCATGATATAGTTGTACCACCATATGTGAACAGATATCCTGTTTGAGATATCCCTTTGTATGGATCAGACAAGTATCCAGCATCTACATAGCCAACTAGTTGTGACTTGGATCCATACGGATAAAATAATCTCATATCAACTGTTCCATGAAGATATCGAAAGATTTGTTTGATTTCACTCCAATGTCTTCTGGTTGGAGATGAACTATATCTTGCTAGTAAATTCACAGTAAATGACATATCGGGTCGTGTATTATTAGCAAGATACATTAGCGCTCCAATGGCACTAAGATATGGTACTTCAGGACCAAGGATATCTTCATTTTCTTCTTTAGGACGGAATTGATCCTTTTCCACATCCAAAGGCCTTACAATCATTGGGGTACTCAAGGGATGTGACTTATCCATATAAAATCTCTTCAAGATCTTTTCTGTGTATGTCGCTTGATGAATAAAGATCCCATTTTTTGTATGCTTGATCTGCAAGCTGAGACAAAATTTAGTCTTTCCAAGATCTTTCATCTCAAACTCTTCTTTTAGAGTTTTTATAATTGTTGGAATCTCTTCAGAAGTCCCAATGATATTTAAATCATCAATGTACACAGTAATTATAATGAATCTAGATGTAGATTTCTTTATGAAAACACATGGACAAATATCATCATTCTTGAATCCATTTTTGGCCAGATACTCAGTAAGACGATTATACCACATTCGTCCAGATTGTTTCAGACCATATAAAGATCTTTGCAATTTGACTGAGTATAACCCTTGCGAATATTCATTGGATGGTTTAGATATCTTTAGTCCTTCAGGGACTTTCATATAGATATCCCGATCTAATGAGCCGTATAAATAGGTTGTTACCACATCCATTAAATGCATATGCAATTTATGATATGCAGATAAACTGACCAAATAACGCAATGTTATCGCATCCACTACAGGAGAATATGTTTCTTCATAATCTATACTAGGCCTTTGTGAAAAATCTTGTGCCACAAGTCGGGCTTGGTAGCGCACAACTTCATTTTTCTCATTTCGTTTTCTCACAAATACCCATCAGTATCCAACAGGTTTTACATCTTCAGGTGTATGGACTACAGGTCCAAAGACTTCACATTTTGTAAATGAGTCTAATTCAGCCTTCATGGCTTCTTCCTATTTTGGCCAATCATTTTTTTGTCGACATTCTTTAACTGATCTTGGCTAAAGATCCTTACTTTCATGCGTAATACTTAATGCCACATTATATGCAAATATTTCAGTGACAATTGTCTTATTTTGGTCCCATTTCTCTCCTGCAAAGACATAATTTATCGAGATCTCGTCATTTTCATAATTTTCAGGTACCTGAACGTCTTCTGGCGTTATATCAGAATTTTGAACAACTGCAGGTATCTTTACTATGTCTTTTTCAACAAGAATCGTATTTACCTCTTTTATTTTTCAAAGATTTTTGTCTTTGGAACCGACAGGCCTGCCACGCTTCTGGCATAAATTTGCTTCAGTGGCTACTTGTGCTACTGGGATATCAATTCGAATTGGGACATTTTTTGCTGGTATATAAGATTTGGTTATCCTCTTTGTATCAGAAAATGCATCAGGCAATTCATTTGCTATTCTTTGCAAATGTATAATCTTTTGAACTTCTAGTTCACATTGCCCTGATCGAGGATCTAAATGCATCAACAATGATGCATTTCAATTAAGTTCCTTTTCAGGAAGCTTATTCTCTCCCCCTAATGTTGGAAATTTTGATTCATCAAAATGACAATCCTCAAACCGGGCTTTAAATACATCTCCAGTTTGTATTTCAAGATACCTCACTATAGAAGGAGAATCATATCCAACATATATCCCCAATTTTCTTTGGTGTCCCATTTTGGTGCGATTAGGTGGTGCAATGGGAACATATATCGCACACCCGAATATTCTTAAATGGGAAACATTTGGGCTATGAAGCACGGATTCTCTCATGGTGCCAGCGTATCCATGTCGAACACGAATCCGACGCTGACACGCGGTGGATACTTCAAACGAGCGTATCGGCGGCGTGTCTTCTTGCGGTGTAAAATTTTGGTGGAGCGGCCACAAATCCGAACGAGTTCGATCCGATTCATATGTTCATGAGACGGATCTTTTTGCTGGACTGAAAATCTTCAATTGATTTTGTGATTTTATGGCCCGATTAACTAATTTTTTCTTCCTAATTTTAAAATATTCTAAAATTAAAATAAATCAAAATTTAAATTTAAAAAAAATAATTAATAAATCAAAACCTAAATCTATTTACCGTTTGTCTTTGGTAGCTTACTTACTCACTAGCTTAGCCGTTCTTGGTTCTCTGCATTATATTGAAGAAGAAGAAGAATAGAAGATACAGAGGTTGAAGACAAACTGAAGAACTACATTGTGTGGTGCGTGGTGTTTGCAGATAATAGAAGTTGTGGTGTTTGCAGATGATGGACTTGAAGGAGAAGAAATTGATACATTTTCTGTTAGCGAGATGGCAAGAGTGGATTAAAATTTTTTATTTTTTTAATAATTGCATAATTTTAAGACTTTTTTATGCGATTATATTTACTCTTATATTTACAATAAGATATTTTATTAATTTAATATATTATTTAAATTTTAATTCACAACGTATCATAAACATGTCGTATCCAATTTTTTATAAAAAGAACGTGTCGACGTATCCGTATCGTGTCGTGTCCGTATTCCGTGTCGTATCGGTGCTTTCTAGCATTTGCCTGCTGGCCAAAAGCTAATTGCATAGGAGAGAACTGATGGTAACTCGTTGGTCTCAAACGAATAAGTGCTGCGGCATGTAAAATAGCATGCCCCCAAACCGAGGTTGGGAGATTTGTTCTCATAAGTAAGGTTCTAGCAATCAATTGGAGGCGTTTAATAAGTGATTCTGCTAACCCATTTTGTGTGTGAACATAAGCTAATGGATGTTCAACACTTATTCCATTAGCCATACAATAAGCATCAAAAGCTTAGGAAGTAAATTCACCAGCATTATCAAGACGAATTGCTTTGATTGGATTTTCTGAAAATTGTGCTTTTAATCGAATAATTTGAGCCAATAATCTCGCAAATGCCATGTTGCGAGAAGATAATAAGCACACATGTGACCATCTCGAAGATGCGTCTATTAGGACCATAAAATATCTAAAAGATCCATATGGTGGATGAATAGGTCCACATATATCACCTTGAATCCTTTCTAGGAATTCAGGGGACTCAAATCCAATCTTTACTGGTGATGGCCTTAAAATTAACTTTCCCTGAGAACATGCAGCACAACAAAATTCACTAGTTTTAAGAATCTTCTAGTTCTTTAGTGAATGTCCATGGGAGTTTTCAATAATTCTCCGCATCATGGTTATTTTCGGATGACCCAATCAGTCATGCCAAGTTATGAACTCATTTGGGCTAGTAAACTTCTGATTTATAATGGCATGTGATTCAATTGCACTAATCTTGGTATAATATAACCCAGATGAAAGTGAGGGTAATTTTTCTAATATAACTTTCTTATTTGAATCATGAGTTGTGATACATAAGAACTCATGATTTTCCTCATTCATAGTCTCAATATGATATCCATTTCGGCGAATATTTTTAAAGCTCAACATGTTTCTTCGAGACTTGGTAGAGAATAGTGCATTATTTATTATGAATTTTGTTCCTCCAGGAAACAAAATTATAGCTCTTCCGGAGTCTTCTATCACATTGCCTGAGCCAATAATAGTATTAACACATTCTTCTTTTGACACCAGATGGGTAAAATATATATCACTTTTGAGAATAGTGTGCGAACTTGCACTATCCACAAGGCATACATCTTCATTACATATCCTTACCATTCCCTTCAAAGACAAATAATAATAAAATGAGTAATACGCACAGTTAAATTGAATATTTGATCGGAATTATTTTTCTAAGAAATACTGCACATAAAAATAATGTCATATACTAAAATTTTATTTTAAAACATGACATATTTAATGATTTCAAAATTCATCAACATTAATATTTCATTATTTATATACATCATATTTGAAACTTCAATACATAAAAAATAAAACTTAATAATAAGTTCTTTACATTATTTATTTACATGAATACTTAACAATTTCACACATTAAACTATTCCATCATTGATCAAATGACCAATGTTTTCTTCAGGATCCTCAAAAAAATCAGATACATCATAATGAGTGGTGGAATTTTTAGCATCACTTGAAACAAAATTCGACTCTTTTCCCTTGTCGTCCTTTTTCAAAGATGCCTGGTAAAGATCGACTAGGTGCCTTGGGGTACGGCAGGTACGTGACCAATGGCACTTTCCACCACAAAAGAAACACTTATCCTCTGTTGATTTATTCTGCCTGATATTTCTTTCTTTATCCCACTTCTGGTGAGATTCTCTCTTTTGAATATAATTCTTTTTTCTTCCATAATTTTTCTTGTTATTAAAACCTTGCCATTTACCTCTTCTAGGGTAATGATTTGCCGCATTTACTTCAGGAAATGGGGCGGCGCCAGATAGACGCGCTTCATGATTTTTTAAAAGTAATTCATTGTTGCGTTCAGCAACAAGAATACAAGAAATTAACTCAGAATATTTTTTAAACCCTTTCTCTCGATACTGCTGCTGCAGGAGCACATTCGAGGCATGAAAGGTTGAGAAAGTTTTCTCCAACATATCATGGTCAGTTATCTTTTCCCCACATAATTTCATTCGTGAGGTGATTCGAAACATTGCAGAATTATATTCATTTATGGATTTAAAATATTGTAAACGCAAGTGCGTCCATTCATATCGGGCATGAGGAAGTATCACCATTTTTTTATGATTATACCTTTCTTCAAGGTCTTTCCAAAGATTTGTAGGATCTTTTAATGTGAAATATTCATTTTTCAATTCTTCATCAAAATGACGACGAAGAAAATCATGGCTTTGGCTTTATCCTTCTGGGATGCATTATTTTCAACCTTAATGGTATCTCCAAGATCCATTGAATCAAGATGAATTTCAGCATCTAGTATTCATGATAAATAATTGTTTTCAGATATATCAAGAGCATTGAATTCAAGATGAGAAAATTTCGACATAATAAAAATTTGTTACCTGAGTCTTCCTAAAAATTTGATCAATCTCGTGCTAATAATGTGTTGTAAAATAACTAAATAAATAATGAAGAGGTAACAAATATAAAATATGAATAATAATTAGATAGCTCTAGTAATAATGTTCACTAGAATTACTATATTAATAGATATATTTAATAATATTACAGTAAAGAATATAAGAAAGAATAGTATAAAAGAAAGAGAGAAAGAATGAAGAATATTTAATATTTTTATTGTTGTAATTCTCCTGAGGCTTTAGCCTCCTATTTATAAATACAAAAGTTTAAACATTCAAAACTTCATTTAATATTATTTTGACTTGAAAACTTCATTTTTCATAGAAAAAATCAGCCACCCATATATTGAATGAGCATCACGTCCTTTTGAACTTATCACAAGACTAAAATTTTAAGACATTTGATTTTTACCTAAAGGGACCTTTTTACTCTTTTAAGAAAAAGAAGCTTTAACCAAACAAGTGTTTACGTGTGCATGGAGATTGGACTGTTGTGGAAAAGAATTGGTAGTCAAACTTGAAATAATTCGGTCCGTTCCCAAAAATTCTTAATTACACTACAAATTATGTAGATAACTTTATATATAATGTGTATATACATTATGAACTTTGTTGAATAGTGTTATATATCGTGTGATCTAAGAATAAGCGCGTAAACGATATTTATATATTCATCGTTTAGTTATTGTTACAAATAGGCACTAATCCTTTTCAATGTGTTAATCAAGCACTTTTCGTAGAGACATTATAAACAATTTGTTGCTGAGAGAGAATATATATATTTGAAGTCCTGTTTCTATGTACAAGAAATGTTGCACACTTCATAGTAAACTGACTCCAATCGGTCATCAATCAAAAAAGGAACACAATTACACAAATATCTGTCGATACCATACACATCAGAATCTTCAAAGAGCAATATATATTGATTGCACAACGTGATCATGTTTATCATAACAGCAATAGTAATACCCAGTTCCACATTTATAAACACCTACGCTGTAGGGTAAGAAGGAAGATGCAGTTTCAGAGACTTTAAAGTTGTTGGCCTGCACCTGGCTGCTGCTGATATGTGCGACGCCTAAGCTGAGAATCAGTACCAGGTTGTTGTAGAAATATTTTTGTTGGATCATTAGGATCAACGTATCTGCAAAAATTCAAAACGAGGAAGACATAATAAGTAGTATACTATAATCTTAAAAAGCAATTTATTCTTTGTTTTATAATTAAGATTTCTTAGGATAATCAATCATCTTCCTATTGAAGAAACATAGCAACAAACAAGAATTATTTATTCCCCTTTTTCTTTCACTAGGTAGCGTCAGCTACATTGATCAAACAATAACATAGTGCTCTTTTATAGATTATTATTTAAATCTCTTAAACAATCTTTCTAAAGTTTTCTTGGGTCTCCGTCTAACTAAAGATACATGATTATCCTTCATTTGATCCACCAGAACCTCTACAAGCCTTTTCCAAGAAGGTTCGTACTATCTTTCATTCTTTCCTATTATCTACTCGGACCCTCTCCCTAACTCTAATGTCTTCATTTCTAACATAAATTTAAAGCAAAAAGTTTCACTTACGCATGTCTCATCATCTCATCAACAGGAGTCTGAGCTGCCTGCAACGGATCCACCCAAGTTTGTGTTGGCTGCACAAATGGCTGTCGATTATACTGTCTGACTGCACTAATCAAGTTGAAGAAGAGAGGAACAAAGGTTCCACAGCCACCCTCTTTGAACAAGATCTTGAATGTGTATGTGGAGTAGAGTGCTCTGTTTTGCTCATCTGGAACTACCTGTTGCAATTTCATAAGTTCAAGGATTAAGACCAAATAATCATGGTACCTCAGAGAAAAAGTGGCTAGCTAGAAAATAGAAAATATATACTTACTGGTTCAACTTGTCCAGAAATATTGTTGCAGTGAAACACTGGCTGGTTAAATTTTTCATGATGAACATAAAGCTGCATTATGAAGAAAAATAAGGATCAGCAAGATAAAAATAATGAGACAATAATAGTATAGCGCATATATATATTGTGCTACTTATGGTTACCAATACAGAACCAAAAATGCAGAAAAAAGTACATTGTATTACTATAAGGTCGAGTTTTAAGTGGAATAATAGTTTTCCAACTAAGCCAAATCAAGGTTAACCTCCAGTCACTTCATATCAAATATCAAAGGAACTAAGTCACTTAATAATCAGACCTCAAAGAATTACATTTTTTTTTAAATGCCTTATGTGTTGATAATGTCAATTCATATATATCATGTTACTGTTAAAGAGACAGTTTCACTTAAAAAGTAAATCTTCATCCTTCAAAAGAGTTAAGATGTAAGGAAAGATAATCTACAAGTAATACGACAAAAAACAGGGCTACATGCTACACTTGAAAAGTAAAATGTATTTCACTCATAATGCCACGGCATGAAACACTTTCATCATCAAAGATGCTTAAAGAAATATGTTGACCAAATAAACAATGGAACAGACAGTAGACAACTTCATACTCGTGTTCTCATTATAAACCATTGATATGTATATTTACCAATATTCCCAGCTTTCCAACTGAATATTCCACCACCTTCCTCTCACTGCCAAATCAAGACTCTCATTCTCAAATCTTAATATGATTAGTTGGTCTAACAATATTTGTCTCCTAAAAGAATTACCTGGCCCTCAATGTTTTATCTCCAAGATAGTGTTGGACAGTATCAAAAAGAGAGGCGGTGGATTGTGGTCATTCATTTTGATGCATAACTCATAAAACCTTCAGCTATTGGAGGCTGCTCCTGGAACCACCTAGAATTAAGTTGTTTGTGGCTGTGGCAAGGTAAAGATCCCTAGATTCGGGTCAACTTAGCTCTAACTTCTATGTATGTCAAGGTCTTCTTTACCGTGAAAACCAAAAGTTCATAGCAAGAAAAATAGCCTCAGACACATTAATACTTGAGAAATATAGACAACATAACATGGCTCCTAAAGACTCACAGACATCAGCTATTAGTCACTTTTAGGGACTCTGTCTAATTAATGACGTCCGGTGCGATCGATATCTTTTACTCCCTAAGGATCGTGCAGGGGTTTTCATCTTAAAGACAGTTCAGGATTTATACATTTCTAATTCCTAAAGTTGGCTGCCCTAAACCCCCAATGTCATCCCTAACCATTCCCTTATCGATTCACATATCAAATAAATCCATCCCTTGCCACTGGACCAAGATGGACACATTAATCCTTTGTGTGGAAAAACTAATCCTCACCATTTTTCCTTCCCCAAAATTTTGAAGGATGAATTTGCCATTTCAAAATTTGAAGGGACGAGATAGGAGTTCACTCTAAATTATTAATTAAGCGCATAACCTGAAATAACAAACGTGAAAGAAGTAGAGAAGCAGAAACAACATACCAGAGGCATATCAAAAGCATAGAAGTGACCAATTTGAGATTTTGCAACGAAGACCATCCTTATATTCGACAAATAGATTGTTCCCTTTGTTTTGAGTTTACCCCCAGCATTTCTGAACCATGCACACATGAACCAAAAACAAATTAAAAACAATAATAATGATCATTATAGAAAACACCTTGTACACAAATTTGAAATAACTAACATTGGCAACATTTAGCTACAAGTCCCTGAGAACTACGAATAATGTTACTAATATCGATCACATTAGTGCTTAACCACCAGAAAATTGCAACAGTCAATAACTCTCTACCGAAATTTCCAATTATATCAGATCAATAGAGCCAAAATAGATTTTATGTTTTTCAATGTATCAATTAGGTCTTCACTCTCCATAGAATCAATAATTAACCCAAAATTGAAGAAAGTAATTAACAAAAAAATTGATTATTGAAGATAAAATAAGAAAAATTGAAAGGAAAGAGAAGGAAAACCAACGGAGAATCGGGAATCTTATCGACTTCGAATTCGACGCCATCTCTGGACAAGACGAACATCTCGTTGACGAAAGGGACGGGCATCCAATTTGGTAAGAGTTGAGGATTCAAAGCCATAATCGCACCAATTCAATTCAATTAGAAGATCTAAAATTCACAATCACAGTATGCGAATAATGTTTATCTTGAAGAAGAAGAAGGGTTTTGTTTTGTGATTTTGGTTGGTTTTGGAGGGTTTTTGAAGGAATGAATGATGGCAAGTTGGCAACGTCTTATTTTGCACCGAACTCGCGCGTTTATAGAATTTCTAGAACAAATTCCCTGTCAAACCCCATTTTTCTTTTAAGTTTCCACAGCTTTCCAAACTGGATTCTTCCAATAACAAATAATATAAATTATTTGTTATTATTAGTTTTAAGGGTAATTTATGAAAATAAAATATTTGGCTTCTAAAATTATGGAAATGTGTTTATATAGGTTTATAGAAAGTTATATTTTCGTATTTAAATTGCAAAAATTATATTTTCGTAATTTTGGAGGTCAAATATTTTATTTTCATAAATTGCCCTAATTTTAATTATCATTCTAATTTTTTGGTTTAATAATTTATTAATATATTTTTTATTTATATTTTTAAATATTATTAATTAATTATTGACTAAAAATAATAAATTTTACTAAACATCTAATATTTTTCATAAATAAAAATAAAAGTTTTTAATTAAGAATGCGTATTAAAATTATTATTTATATAAATAATTTAATTTAATATAACTGATTTTATATGATCATTCAATTTAATTCGTAAATAATATTTAAATAATAAATTTAAAAATTATTACTTTTGATAATAATATTGTCAAAATTAAAATCTTTAATGAATATAAAATAAATATATTAAAAAGTTAAGATGTATATATTTTCTATAAAAAAATTTCTATTCATAATTTTAATATGCGTAATAAGGATAGATATTACTAAACCCATAATTACAATATACTCCTAATTAATGTTTTTTTAATTGAAATTTGTTTTATCCAAATGAGTCGTATCATTTTGGCTACCAAGGTATAGGTTTTACAAGGGTTGTTAAAGTTAATTGTGTTACCAAAGTTATAGAATACAACTTTTCCATCAAGTCTTCATTAGTAACTTTCTCACTCAATTTTAATTTAGAACTTATTTTAAAGAGAAGAGTTGTATTCACATGCTATTTTAAAATCTTACAGCCTACATCAATCCACAATGAGTTTTAGACAAGAATACAATCTTTCATATCTTGTCTTTCTGTTATATTATATTGTAATTGTGGTACGTTTTCTTTTGCTTTGTTCTTTTGTTCCCAATGCAAAAAGAAAACAAAAATTAAGAATATACATACATCACTAAATATGAAAAGAAAAATTGTAATACAACAAATGATAATAAAAAACAATTTTAATAATAATTAAATAACAGTATTTCTAAATTTAATGTAGATTAAAAAAAATTAGATTTTGGACTATGGCTGGAGATTGCACCGTTCCAAAAATGGTTGGTCAAATTTCAAGAATTTGGTCCAATAATTTTTATATCTGCCCATTGCAATATCTAACCATGGCTTCCTGATTCCATCATAGTGTATAACAGCAGCATGCTCAATCTCATTTCTATCAACACCAGAGTTATGACCAAGTCCTTGAACATGCCATCTTCTGTCCAACAATGTTGTCTTGTTATAGAAGGTGAGCCACCCTAGAGGTTGAATTCCAATGTTCTGAAAAAATTCACCAGCCAAAATGTGTCATTATTTGTTTCAGTGCATCAGAGTTTAGAATAATAACACAGTAACAAAAAATAAAATAAAAATACAAGCTGCTGAAATACAAATGCTAATAATGCAAAAGAAAATTGTATACTTATACTGAGAGAATCAACTTTCAAAAGTTTGGATGCCTACAAGTCATTCTTAAATATGTTTTTGCTCTCTAGACTCTATAAATACAGGTCATTTTTGTATTTGGTATTATTCTTTGACTAATTTCTCTTTTGGTCCTGCTATCAAGTTGGACTGTTAAACGATGATGACATGCAAATAGAAATTCAAGTCATTATTGACACATGTCATTATTGACACATGTCATTATTAATGAGGGGCATATCATCAGGTAACATAAACCACATAACGATAGGGACCAAAATGGTCCAAGGGGCCAAAATCAAAGTAAAATTAATAAGGAATCAAAATCAAAATGACTTGTATATTTATAAAAACCAAAAACATATTTAAACAATTAAACCATTAATCTTTTGACAAGTAGGGATTGTTTTCTAGTCATACCATTTGCAAATATTTGTGATAGAGAGAAGTTAAATTATGCATCCTCCACTGCTGCAAATCAAACAAGTTCATCCCAAATGCCCAAGTGCATGCATTGACATCAAACCTTTCTCCAAGTAATGGATCTGAAATGTTTATGAACATATCCATCCTGTGAAATGGAGCTTCTCCTTCCTTGCAAGTTCCAACAGCTCCAATGACATTTCCATTCATATCTGCGGTCCATAGTTCACTGAGATCTTGTTGCACCACCACATCATGATCAAATAGCATAATCTTGTTTAGAGTAGGGAAAATATCCGGCAGGTAGAAACGAAGGTGGTTCAACTCAGAAGTATATATTGGATCACTAGAATTAGGTTTCTCCAAGGTATTGTACTTGGAAAACCATCCATAGTTGTCTATGCTCTGAATGTGAACTGTTGCTTTGTCAAGAGGGTTTAATAAGAACCACATTGAGATTCCTGGTAAGTTGTGTGAATTAGTCACTACATGGAAAACAAGCTTCTCTGGTTCCTGCCATGTAAAAGTTCTTGCAAGTGTTATTGACACTATTAATCTATAAATAATCATTCACATTGGAGTCGATATCAATAAGTTTCTCATCTATTAGTTAAATTGTCACGATGCTGTACATAATGAAAATGAATCCCTAGTTTGTTGAGTCAAGACAAGCGAAAGGATTTGGTGCAGGTACTGGAGACAAATTAAATGACTTGTTAGGGGAGCTCATACACAGATATATCATCTTTGGCTCTCTATCTAATCTAATATTTGCTACAACTTAGACACTTCTTTAAACCAAGAAAGCTTAGAAGTTAAAAATAGCTCCACCAAACTGGAAAAGAACTGGTTATTCATTAGTTAATGTTATATGTGATGTAATTAAATTAAAATAATATGCAAGCTTAGTTTTACAAGCAGCACTGCAACAGAGAGGCATTGAATGTGGAAATGGAGATATAATAAAAGGAATGTTCATTTTTTAATTAACATTTGCCACTCTGAAATATCATATTTCCTCACTAAAGCTTTTACTGGTCTCGAATGGACTAACATTGATTCTGCATCAAGATTGGCAGTAACCAAAGCTGCACCAAGAATAACTACTTTTAAGGTACCTGGGATCAACTTCAAATTTCACTAAAAAAGGCAGAAAGTCAACTTGCCTCAATGTTGAAGGAAGGTTGACAATGATTAGATCAATAATATAGTGAACAGGGTAGGCAAGCACTTTTGGGTTTTGACAGTACGAAGACTTGGGTGGCTTCAGCATTCGTAAATCCAAAATGACCACTAAAGGACTAAGTATAAGTTTCCATATATTGAAATAACTTCAGAGGAAAGCCTACCGCTATTTTACTAGTACCCTTTCCTATTTTTCAAGAGTTACATCAAGAGTCACAACATCAACATTGGCTTGAAAGTAGAAGTTTCGCAAGGCAAACAAAATAAAAGGGACCCAATCCATATGCCAGAAAACTTAGGTATGTTACCTTGGCAGTAGAGACAGTAGAGTTGACAACCACTGCACAGGCTAGAACATTGTCAGTGAAAACAGCATAATGATAAAGTTCTGGACTATAAATCTTATTTTCATTTGGAAGCTTTCTCTCCTCAGGCCTCATGGCAAAGTATTCCGCAGTCAGCCGCATAGAAAGACAGTGCAGGCCTTTCGGGGTGGTCCTTCCAGCAAGTTGAGCAAGAAATGTTGCTTGAATTCGCTGAGAACGAACTTGCTGTTCAGTGGTATGCTTCATTGCTTGGAGCTTATCAGCCATAGCACAACAATTTGGGAATATGCGGTAAGCTTTAGACAACGAAGCCTCCATGTGTCTCATACTCTGCAAAACACTGCAAACTTTTCTCGTTTACAGATTGTAAAGTTGCCAGTTTTCGTTAACAGTTCATATCACTTCAAATGTCTCATTGATTATTATTTATACATCTGAGAAAAGAAGAATGCTTAGGTCCCTGAAAATGCAAGAAGTCTTAATGAGATCACTAAAATTCTAATTAATGAGTTGAATCCTCCTTACATTTTTTATTTTTTTGTTTTAAGTACAAACTAAGTTCTTTTCAAACAGTGCTGTTGATAGAAGGTCCAAATTGAAGCTATTAAATTTAGAACATACAAGAATTCAACTGATAAAACTAGTGTCACAGGACAAAAAGGAAAAATCAGGTTATATAGTTCTTTAAATCTTTCAAGGACCAAAAACATTAGTTTTCTCCTGAAATTTCCAGATTGTATTTGCATGAATGTAAAATACATAGGAAACTTAACTTTTATTTACCTCGCTGACAGATCTGAATCCTGGGTGGCTTCGCCAACTGCCTGTTCAAGCTCTCTCATTAGCAGCTCCAACTCCTTCAAACGCAAGTTGCCACTTGGTGGTGCGAGATTCAAGTATGTTTTGGCTCTAAGAATTTGATCCTTTATCTCTTCAATCTTCGGATTCCTCACTTCATGAGACTCAGAATTTACAATCTGATTATGTTTGCCTTCTTTTCTACCAGAGTCCTTGTTTGTCACTTTGATGTTATCATCGGGCATTCGAAGTGAATGAACATGTATATCCTTATCTCCAGCCATAGAAGATGATTCTTTCTGCTTAGTTCCCTGTTTTCGTATTTCATCATGGTCGAATCCTGTAACTTGATAATGGTGAAAGTTTCAGAAAGTACCAAATTGTTTAGTTCTAGACTTCTAGTATCATAGGCACAGACCGAAATGTAAGCACTATATCTATAAATGAACCAACAATTACCAACCATTTCTTTCCAAAAGTTCATATCTGTGCCCTGCAATTCTAGACTCCTCAGAATCATTATTCTGGTTGGAATTGTAATTAATTGTTGAAACTGAATCTTTTACTTTATAAACAACATGATTTGGCTCTTCTAATTCTTCAGCACCCTCCTGAATCACAATATTAGGCAAATAGGCACTATATCACAACGGTAAAACTACAAAATAATAATAATGATACTAGATTCTTATCTTTCAATTACTGGAAAAGAATTTTCTTATTCACAACATATGATGTAGAATTTTCTTTTCTTTTCTTTTCTTTTTTAAAAAAATTAACAAACAAATCTTCCACTACGCACTACCTGTTCTACAGCATTCAACTTCAAGCTATCTGTCTTGTATGCCTGAAACAATAAGAATAATAATCAGAGATTAACGCTAAGAGTATATAAATATTATTATTTGCATTATTAATGCATCTAATAGGTATTGCCACCTGGACAAAATAGTCAATTTCCACACCCACTATCTCCAAAAGAAAAAAAAAGTGTTAAATTAAAAGAGTAGCCAATTAGAAATTAAAAAGTTTTGTATTGTGATTGCATAGAAATTAAAATTCTAAGTTTAATACAATGATAAGCAAAAGAGTTTTACACAATTAATTGTCGTTGTTATTATTATTATTATTAATAGCAGTACCAATCCAACTTTCACGCTGATAAAGCAGAATAAAGTTTCTTCCAGCTTAAACGGGAACCAAAATCCAAAATCCAAAATCCGAGAAAAGCGCAAGAAAATCCAATTGCCCTGTGCAGTGTGCACCACCGACACTAGAACTCAAACTTCGAATAAATAAATAAATAAATAAAAATGCCTAATTACACAATTCCTTCACAAACAATGCCACATAGCTAATCATTACCAAAAATCTATCCAAAAATTCAGCTAAATCAGTCAAATTAGAATCAAAATTACTGATTTATCCAATTTAAAAAACAGCATTAAATCGAAAAAGAAACAAAATTACTTACAACGCGATATAAGTCTTCGAGAAAATCTTTCCCTGAAACGACATTGAAATTGCACCAAATCAGTTTACAAATAAATAAATAAATAAAAATAAAACGACATTGTAAAGTAGCAAAACGCAGTTACCGAGTGGAGCGAGGAGGTTGAGCCTGTGAGAGAAGAAGAGAAGAGGGGAAAGGACAGAGAGGTAGAGAAGAGAGAGAAAGAGAACCCTATTTTTGCGGCGATGACGAACTAGAAGTAGAAGCTTCTGCTTCATCATCATCATTTCATATCTATGAAGAGTGAAAGTTTTGTTGCTTGAAGCACATTACTTTACACAGTAGATTTAGATCAGAATCCAAAGAACAGAGAGAGACTTTGATTCGGTGCTTCGAGGTGAAGGGAAGAACAGGGTGGTGCCGAGATGAGAAAGAGGTTACTACTTACTAGAGTTTCCAGCTACTCTCTCCCTTGTGCTCCTTACTGAGCAAGAATGACTGAATGAGTGAAGGAGGAGCAGTGAAGAACCAAGTTTTCCAATTTTCTTTCTTTTTTTTTTCCTTTTTAATTTTTAAGTGTTGATATAGCCACCTTTTGTGGCTAATTTTTTTGGTTAATTATTATGCTCGTCTTTTATCATTTTGTTAAATTTTTAATTAAATTTTTATATTATTTTTAATTTTATAAATAATTTTTTATATTAAAATTAATAGAATATTATTTTTAAGATATATATAATAAAAATTAATTAGTTTTTAATTACAAACATCTTTAATTTACAAAAAATATTCTAACTTTAATATTTTTTATATTAAAAATAACATAATTATAAGATTAAAATAATATAAAAATTTAATCAAAAAAATAAAAATCTAATTATAAATTTAATAAAATTATAAAAATTAATAAAATAATTAAATCTTTCTCATCTATATATATTTCATACAAAATAAAATTTTTTTGGTGTCTAAACTTATACAAAACAAGATTAAAAAAAAAGTATAGGTTATTAATATACTCAACAATAATTAATTATTATATTTTAATTATAATTAGTATTGATATGTATAAAAAGACATATTTTTAAAGATAATTTTATTAGACATCCATATAAAAAAATATTTTTATTAGACATAACACATCCATAAAAATATTTTTATTAAATATAGTTATAAATAAAAATTAGTAAAAATCGGTAAAATTTTTATTAATTATATAGCGAGATTTAGTTAGAAATAACGTTGTCTATTTTTTATTGTTAAAAGTTACGTTATTCTTTGCTTAAATAGATAGAGATCAGATTATTAAGAGTTCTTTTAAAACAAAACTTTTTCGATTAGTCTCTACCAAAAATAATTTGTAAAGGACAAAATAAATGCACACTATAGAATAAAATTCTATAAAAAAACACATATATGAAAGCTAAATTGTAGTAACAAACATTAAACGTTGTGGAAAGGATAGAAACAAAATTAACTTTTTTTTCTTTTATTTGTCTGTTACTGCTTTAAGAATTATTTATCAAAGTTATCACTATTTTAAAATATATTACCTAATTATCATCTTTTTAGCACAGTGGAAACTATTTATCACTCGTAAAAATTAAAGGATATAAACAAATTAAAGCTGACCTTTATATTTAATACGCATTGTTTTAATGATTACCATAATTATTTAAAGAAAAATTACAAGTACTTTTTAATTATTATACATATTCAATTTGTATGTACTTATTTATGAGAAAAAAAAATATATTATCTACTTCTAC
Source organism: Arachis stenosperma (assembly GCF_014773155.1). Classification (NCBI taxonomy): domain Eukaryota; kingdom Viridiplantae; phylum Streptophyta; class Magnoliopsida; order Fabales; family Fabaceae; genus Arachis; species Arachis stenosperma. The sequence goes on from NC_080378.1 coordinate 13,845,875, forward strand.
TATTATATAGAGATGACATTGTGATAATGAAATATGTATGGACGAATTTTTGTTGTATCTAATCTCGTTCTTTTATAATAACTTACATAAAATTAATTTCATTCTTATTTATGGATAATAAAAAATTGAATCTTAATATATCTGTATGAGTATACGATTATATATTATTAAAATTCAATAAATAAAGTTACATTTTAAAATTTATATAATTATCATTATATATATAATATAAATTAAAATAAAAATTTAAAAATAATATAATATAATTAATTATTTTACTAATTATTTTATATATATTATATATTATATATATACTAAAATTATATATTTATATATATTATAAATATATTGAACGGGTAGAGATGAAATAGAAACCCGCAAATATAGATAATGTTTCTTTCCTATATCTAATGGTGACATTTGAAAAGTTTGATGTATAACTTTTTTTTGAATATATTTTTATCATATATAATCTATAAAAAAATATATTAACTATTTCTAAAATTCGAATTTGAAACCTTTTAATTAAATTATTAGGCATTTGCCTATACTTTTTTAATAATCATTTTTTAATGATGGGCATAGTTATGTAAAGAAAAAAAAAACTTTTTTCAGTTATTATACATATTTAATGTGTATGTTTATTTGGAAGAAAAAAGTATATACATCTAATGCTATTTTCCCACTTATTATACACATTCAATGTGTATACTTATTTGAAAGAAAAAAAAAAAAATATATATATATATAATACTATTGTATATAATATATAATAGAGATAAGAAATATTTCTGTTTAAATATAAATGGTTTAACCTGAATCTGCAAAATAGAACATAAAAGCATAATAATTATAATATAATTAAAAAAAATACTAACAAAAAATATATTATGACTACCCTTTCATTTTATCCAGGAATTCATGGCAAGTGTATTATTTGCTTTAGTCGAATAATTATAAATCCAATTAGATAACTATGGTTAAGATTAAACCAAAATATCGTATTGAATGTGATAATCTCAAAAATAATATGTCACTAATAAAAGAAGGGATAAAAGACCTAAAAGTAGATGATGATAAAAAGGAGGAATTTGATGATAAGAAAGTTAGCTTCAAAAATATTAAAGAAAATCTCAATCTTTTGAATTAAGGTAAATCTAATTTATATTGTATTCTTGTGTGAACAATTTGGACGTAATTTCGGCTACAAGAGTTGACATCGAGCATCGAGCTTTGGCCTTCAACGTCGAGCTATAAGTTGGGATAGTCCGAGCTTCTCGTCCAGAGAGATGTCGCGTCACGGAGAATATGAACAAAGGGAAAGTGTACCTGCAAAAGGCACTCCGATGCTTAAATTAGTACCGTGAATTCAGTATATCCCTGTTGAGGATAAAATATCATACCTTTATAAGTGAAGTAAGATAGGTCAATTACGTTCTTGTTGATTATCTAAATTGATGAGCAGTTATTAGGTTTAATAAGTAATAAATACCTGGTCAGACAGTTTTATTCCAGGATGTAGTCCGTTGAGTCTGATTGTAACGTATAATGCCGAGTAATAACATAACTGCTGAGTTATGGTGTGTAATGCCGAGTTATGACATAGGATTTGTAACGGTCGTATCATAGCCCCCAAGTTTAGCCTGAGAATACGTTTTAATGAAGCAGGTTGAGCTTTTAATGAATCATAAGTTGGCCATTAAGTGGGTTTATAACTCAGCTATTGGGTTCCCTTAGAGCCCCCAGTTCAAAATGCTTTATTAAAAACTTAATTTATAAGAAAATAATTGTATTAGTAGGAGAGAGAGAGAGAGAGAGAGAGAGAGAGAGAGAGAGAGAGAGAGAGAGAGAGAGAGAGAGAGAGAGAGAGAGAGAGAGAGAGAGGTAAACACGCATTAAAGAGAGTGTGTGTTTCCAATGTATATTGTTGCTTGTGACATAACTGATGTGATTGCTTAGTGAAACCCAAAACAATTTTAGTAGTGGAAAGTTAAAGGTTTTAAAATCCAAAATGTTTTGTTGATTGCCCAAGGTTTTGTTATCAGAGTCATTTCTAGAGAGTGATGAGTAAAAGAGGTACGTTGTCTTTCTTCTCTGGTTTTCTGTAATTTCTTTTCCCCTTCTTCAACTTCTACGTAGTCGTTGTGAAGGGTTTCGAAAGAGATAGCAAGGGAAAAATTGATTGGTCATACAACTAGGTTAACGATGACGTTAGGAGGCGGTTGTCTCTGTTTTTGGATGAGGGAGCTGTTAAGGAAATAAATAAGAGTAAGATTGTGAGGGATGGTTCTGGGGTTCGGTTGGAGTTGCTACCCTGCTCTGACAGTGACTGGGTGTTCCACAGGGAGGATGGCTTTGTATTTTTTTACATGTATAGTTGTGTGTTGGAAGAATTGAGGATGAAACTTCCTTTCACTGTTTTCCAATGCCAGGTGCTTAAGCAGTTGAAATGTGCACCATCTCAACTCCACCCTAATGGGTGGGCGTTTCTTCGTGGTTTTTGAGATTCTGATGGAGTTTTTGGAAGAGGCTCCTTCAGTGGAGTTGTTTTTCTCTTTATTTCAAGCTAAAGGTGTTTGGAAGGGTGGTTGGGTGAACTTGAATAGTTCGTGCAGGTAACTGTATAAGTCATCATTTAAAAACTTTAAGGAGATGTATTTGAAGGTTTGTAATGCTGAGGGAGACTTTCCATTTTATATGGATGAGCACTTAGGTGAAAAGTTTCCGATTTGGTGGTGTTCAGAACCTCTGAATATTCTGGGGCCAGAAACCATTAGTGCAAGAAATGAATACATCATTGAGTATCTAGTGGAAGTCGTTGATCGAAAGAGTTTATTTCGGTAAATGACCTGCTCTAATGGGAAGATAATAGGTAGGCTGTTACAGAATATCTAGGTAAGGATTTGCAGTATTGAGAAATTTGTGTTTTAACTAATATTTTAGCTGACTTGTTTTTGTTTTTGTAGGAGGGAAGTATCCTGGGGTGTCTGCTACCACCCTCAGAGCTCGGGAAAAAAGTAAAAATCTGGATAAGGAGGGGTCTTCTTCAAAAGCAGAGAAGGTTGTTGGTGCTAGCGAGGTGGACCAGCCTAAGCCGAGAAGGAGAAAGGTGATTATGAAGAAGAGGAAACAAGATGTGGTTGACTTATCGGAGGGATCCGAGGATGTTAGGGACGAGATACCAATGGAAGAAATTCAAGGGTTTTTTGAAAACCAAAAGAAATTGCATGACGTTGCTGATCATAGTGATGGCTCGTCGCTGTGGGGGAAGGATTTTCCCTTCATGGTTGTTGCCGACGAGGTTTGTCAGACGTCGGCGGATGTGACTCTGGCGGGCGAGGTTGGAAATGTCAGCATTGATCAGTATATGCAGGTATTGGTGTGTATTATTGTGTGATTATATTTTTGTTGATATACATATGTATATGTCTGTTATGGTATGTGTGTTTGAAGGTAGTTGGTCTTCGGCTGGTGAGCTTAGGGCGCAGCCAAGAAAAAACACATCGGAAGGCGGCCGAGAAAAAAGAAGACGCAACATTGAAAGATGAGTTGGAGGTAAAGAATGCTAAGGTTACTGAACTGGAAACCAAGCTGTCTAAGATTAAAAAAGAATTGAAGTTGACCAAGGAAAATTATGCGAAGGAGGTAGAAGACGTGAAGAAGAAAAAAACCGACCTCTCCAACATGAGTGTTCAGGTGATTGAGGTGACTGCAAAGTTGAACGAGATGGAGAAGAGCAAAGAAACAGCGATTCTTGACTCGTTTGTTGAAGAATTTGAATAGGCTTCTCTTCAGGCCAAGTTCCTGGCTCCAGAGGTCGACTTATCTCAGATGGATCCGAGGAAGATCATCTGAGATGGAGTTATGGTGGACGATGATGGGGATGCCGAAGAGGAGGATGAAAATATTGAACAGTAATGTTTGGTTGTATTTATACATTTGCTTTGACCTTATTATGATTTTGTTAGAGAGATTTAATAGTAGTTGTGGGTAAACTGATTTGCTCCTTGGTGAGCTACTGACTATTGTTGCCGATACTTTTTTGAAAAGAAAAAGGCAATATATTTTAGTATAGTTAGATAATATCATGTTTGGATTGTTTCTTAGCAGTTATTTTATATCAGTTGCGTGAATTGTACAACTATGATGTTTGCTTGGTTAGTCATCTCTACAAGGATGTTTGTTTGAAACTGTAGGTTTGGGACCTAAGTTGAATTTTTAGGACGGATTGATAACCTATAGGCTTTTGAATTTTGATAAGGATAATGATTTTGCTGTTTTGTAAAAGTTGCAAGTGATGCAGATTGTAGATGTATTTGTATGATGTTGATTGACCTGAGTTGTTAGTTGTTTGATGATTGTATCTGATAAAGAGATGGTTCTTTGTATGTAGATGGTTCTTCTAACCCACAAGGGTATATAGCTGGAGTTTTACATGAAGATAAGAATGGTAACGTCATAGAGTAATCTCTACACCTTTCCTTCAAGGCAAGTAACAATCAAACTGAGTATGAAGCTCTCATCACAGGCCTCAAACTTGCTGCCGACCTAAATATTATCGAGCTCACGGTATACTGTGATTCTTTGCTCGTCATACAACAGGTAAACGACTTGTATCAGGTAAAATATCCTTTATTATCCAAATACCTTGCTATTGTTTAACACTTAATTTCAAAGTTCTCTAAATATAAAATTTAACATATACCTCGGAAAAACAACAGCCGAGCTGATATCCCATCTAGGCTCGCCAGTACCCAAACAACCACATCATCTCTTTACCAATCCTCACTACTTAACCCAAGTATAGATCTAACATAAATTTTAAGTGTGGAACATGATATAGATTGGAGAACACCCTATATAAACTATCTCAGGACAGGGATATTACCAGAGAATATCGAAAATGTCACCGACAAGCTTCATTTTTTACAATATATAACAATTGCCTATATAGACGAGAATTCTCTCGTCCCCTGCTTAAATGCCGTTCCAGGTCGGAGGCCGAGCTTTCACTTGCCAAGGCACACGAAGGAATTTATGGCACACACCTCGGTGGCCATAGTTTATCCTCAAAGATACTCAGAGCTGGTTTCTATTGGCCGACATTGCAACAAGACTGTAAAACAAAAATTAAAAGTTGTGACAATTGCCAGAAGCACAGTCCGATCACATACCTTCCAGCCGAACTCCTCCACAGTTCTGAGGTAAGTTGGCCCTTCAATCATTGGGGCCTCGACATCCTCGGTCCTTTTCCCTCTAGCGGCAGGACAGGTAAAATTTTTAATTGTAGCAACTGATTACTTTTCCAAATGGATAGAGGCACAACCTGTAGCAAAGATCACATTACAACAAATGGTTTTCTTTGTATGAAAAAATATTATCTGCAGATTTGGCATACCTCGGCACATTATCACTGATAATGGTCGCCAGTGTGCTGATCATAAACTCACCTCCTTCTTGTAGGATTTAAAGATCAGACAACATTTTTCATCAGTAGAACACCCGCAAACCAATGGCTTGGCCGAGACTGCAAACAAAGTTATCTTAGATGCATTGAGAAAGAAACTTGATGATACCAAAGGTCTTTGAGCTGAATAAATACCCGAAGTCATATGGGGGTACAACACAACCATCTACTCAACAACAAAGGAAACGTCTTTCCGGCTGGTATATGGGTCGGATGCAACGATACATGTGGAGATCTCCCAATCCTCCCTGCGAACTCAATTGACGGACTTCAGTATGGCAGATACAGGTCGGCAAAATGATCTCGACAACACTGAGAAAATTCGATCCTCAATAGCAACCACACACCGAGCTGTGCAACAACATATAGCTCGGCGGTATAACAAGAAGTTCCACCCGAGGTCTTTCAATGTAAATAACTTGGTACAAAGACGAACCGAAAAGGCTAGAAAACCACCAAACCATGGTAAACTGGCAGCTAACTGGGAAGGCCCTTTCCGAGTTATCGAAGTTGTCGAGAACGGAGCATACTGATTACAAACCATAGACGGTAATCTTGTGCCAAACACTTGGAATGTATAATATTTAAAGTTATATTACAGTTAAAAGTCAGTGCCAAGCAAGTACTCTTTTTTCTACTGCCAATATTTTTCCTAAAAAAGGGTTTTGCTTGGAAAGGTTTTAACGAGGCTCGCCTACTTGCACTTTTGTAATCAAAGGTCATCAATACATTTTTACTTACTCTATCATGTTTTGAGAATCTCTTTCTTCATGAATTCAAATAATTACTCTGACAATCAATATCTATAATCAAACAAATCAAACAAACCAATTGCTGATCTATAATCAAACAAATCGGACAAACTAATGACCGATCTTTATCCAGAATCAAACAAATTGGATAAACCAATGGCCGATCTTTATTCAGAATCAAACAAATTGGATTAAACCAATTACCGATCTTTATCCAGAATCAAACAAATTGGATAAACAAATTGCTAATCTATATCAAATAAATCAGACTTTACCGATCAAATTACCGATCTATATCAGACAATCCTATCCTTCAAATATCTCTTTATTAGATACAATCATCAAACAACTAACGACTTAGGTCAATCAACATCATACAAATACATCTACAATCTGCATCACTTGCAAATTTTAAAAAACAGCAAAATCATTATCCTTATCAAAATTCACAAACATATAGGTTATCAATCCGTCCTAAAAATTCAACTTAGGTCCCAAACCTACAGTTTAAAACAAACATCCCTATAGAGATGACTAACCAAGCAAACATCATAGTTGTACAATTCATGCAACTGATACAAAATAACTGCTAAGAAACAATCCACACATGATATTATCTAACTATACAATATGGGAGAAAACAGTTAAGGTTTCAGAGTTATCTATTTTCTGGATTGATTTTTCTTACTAACTATTTTAAGCATGCAAGATTTAATTCATGGCAAACTATTTGTGACTAGACCCTAATTCCTTAGACCTTCCCAATTACTTGGTCAATTAATTCCAATTAAAGGGTGATGATCAAATTTCAGTTTATATGCCACAAGAATCCTAATTATCCATATATAAGGGGATTATATGCACGTATCCCGTTAAATACAAACAATTAGAAATTTAGGAGAATATGTTTTCAAGCTGTTGTTCAAGTAAAGAGCTTTTCCAAGTTATACAAGAACTCAATTAGAACATGGGTCATACTTCCGTTCCACCCAAATTCATAAAATAAAGAACGAAAATAATTATTGAAATATAAATCAAAACATGAATTAAAATAGAGAAATAATAGTATCAATCCATACAATAGACAGAGCTCCTAACCTTAACAGTGGAGGTTTAATTGCTCATGATTGAGAGGGAAAATAAGGATTCAGGTAAATTATCTGAGATGGAATTGAATTGGTATAGAATTCCCTAATGGAATCCCCCAGAATCCCCTTAAAGAAGAAAAGTTTCTCCTTTTTATATCTAATCCTAATTAATTTAAAATCTAATATCTAAAATTAAGATAATATCTTTTCCTCTTTTCAAATTCAAATTTGAATCAGAATCAATTAAATAATCCACGCCTTGTAACGTGGGGACCACTTGGCTTCACTGGATCCGAACCTAACTTGGTAGAGAGGTGCGCCTTACTTGAGTGCCAAAATGGGCCCAGAAATCGCCCCCAGCATTTTCTACATTTTCTGCACGTGGCGCATGTCAGCGTACGCGTTAGTCACGCGTACGCGTCGATGGTCTATTCTGCGTGTCACGCGTACGCGTCAGGTACGCGTACGCGTCGACTTCGCTTTTCACGCGTACGCATCAGGCACGCGCACGTGTCGCCTTGGAAAGCTCCAAATCACGTGCACGCGTAAGGTACGCGCACATGTCGCTCCTCGCTGTCATCTCCTTTAATTCTTCTGTTGCAGAAACTCCATCAAATCCAGCTGAATGCTATCTAGAATAAATAGAATTGCACAAGACTCAAAGTAGCATCCATAGTGGCTAAAAGACAATTAATTCTTGATTAAACTTAACAATTTAAATGCAAATTCACCAAAAAAAGATGAGAAAGATGCTCACACATCAATATCAACAAAAATATAATCACACAATAGCACACACCAATACCTGCATATACTGATCAAGGGCGACGTCTACAACCTCGCCCGCTAGAGTAACATCCGCCGACGTCTGACAAACCTCGTCGGCAACAACCATGAAGGGAAAATCCTTCCCCCACAGCGACGAGCCATCACTATGATCGGCAACGTCATGCAATTTTTTTTGGTTTTCAAAAAACCATTGAATTTCTTCCATTGGTACCTCATCCCTAACATCCTTGGATCCCTCCGATAAGTCAACCACATCTTGTTTCCTATTCTTCATAATCACCTTTCTCCTCCTCGGCTTAGGCTGGTCCACCTCACCAGCACCAACAACCTTCTCTGCTTTTGAAGAATACCCCTCCTTATCCAGATTTTTACTTTTTACCCGAGCTCTGAGGGTGGTAGCAGACACCCCAGGATACTTTCCTCCTGCAAAAACAAAAAACAAGTCAGCTAAAACGTTGGTTGAAACACAAATTTCTCAATACTGCGAATCCTCACCTAGATATTCTGTAACAGCCTACCTATTATCTTCCCATTGGAGCAGGTCAATTACTGAAGTCAACTCTTACGATCAACGGCTTCCACCAAATACTCAATGATGCATTCATTTCTTGCACTAATGGTTTCTGGCCCTAGAATATTCAGAGGTTACGAACACCACCAAATTAGAAACTTTTCACCTAAGTGCTCATCCATATAAAACGGGAAGTCTCCCTCGGCTTTACAAACCTTCAAATACATCTCCTTAAAGTTTTTAAACAATGACTTATACAGTTTAAAAATAGCAAACCTGGGCGAACTATTCAAGTTCACCCAATCACCATTCCAAACACCTTTAGCTTGAAATAAAGAGAAAAACAACTCCACTGAATGAGCCTCTTCCAAAAACTCCATCAGAATCTCAAAAACCACGACGAAATGCCCAACCATTAGGGTGGAGCTGAGATGGTGCACAGTTCAACTACTTAAGCACCTGGCATTGGAAAATAGTGAAAGGAAGTTTCATCCTCAATTCTTTCAACACACAACTATACATGTAAAAAAATGCAAAGTCATCCCCCCTGTGGAACACCCAGTCACTGTCAAAACAGGGTAGCAACTTCAACCGAACCCCAGAACCACCCCTCACAATCTTACTCTTATCTATTTCCTTAACAGCTCCCTCATCTAAAAACAGAGACAACCGTCTCCTAACGTCATCGTTAACCCAGTCGTATGACCAATCAATTTTTCCCTTGCTATCTCTTTCGAAACCCATTACAACGACTACGTAGAAGATGAAGAAGGGGAAAAGAAATTACAGAAAACCAGAGAAGAAAGACAATATACTTCTTTTACTCATCACTCTCCAGAAATGACTCTGATAACAAAATCTTGGGCAATCAACAAAACATTTTGGATTCCAAAACCCTTAACTTCCCACTACTAAAACTGTTTTGGGTTCCACTAAGCAATCACATCAGTTATGTCACAAGAAACAATATACAATGGGAACACGCACTCTTTTTAATGCGCGTTTACCTCCTTCTCTCTCATACTAATACAATTATTTTCTTATAAATTAAGTTTTTAATAAAGCACTTTGAACTGGGGGCTCCAAGGGCACCCAACGGCCGAGTTATAACCCCACTTAATGACCGACTTATGATTCATTAAAAGCTCAACCTACTTCATTAAAACGTATTCCCATGCTAAGCTTGGGGGCTATGATACGACCGTTACAAATCCTATGTCATAACATGGCACACACCATAACTCTGCAGTTACGTTATAACTCGGCATTATACGTTACCATCAGACTCAACGGACATCATCCTGGAATAAAACTATATGACCAGGTATTTATTACAAACCTAATAACTGCTCATCAATTCAGATAATCAACAAGCACGTAACTGACCTATCTTACTTCACCTATAAAGGTATGATGTTTTATCCCCCACAAGGATACATTGAATTCACAGTACTAACTTAAACATCGGAGTGCCTTTTGCAAGTAAGCTCCCCCTTTACTCATACTTTTCGTGATGCGACACCCCTTTGGACGAGAAGCTCGGACCATCCCAGCTTATAGCTCGGCGCTGAAGGCCAAAGCTCGGTGTTAAAGACTAAAGCTCAGCATCAACTCCTGTAGCCGAGGTTATGTCCAGGTTGTTCACACAAGAACAATGGCCGCCTACCGTGGGTCCAAAAATACAATTCCTTCCTTTTTTCATCAGCCTTGATGTTTTCACCTCCAGCGATGGCTGAGCAACTTACACCTACTACATCTAAACTTCTTCGGTTGGTGTCTGAGTTACAACAAACCAACTAGCATATGGCGGAGGAGAATCAAAGAATGACAAATCAGATTGCTAACCTAACTAATGCTCGGATTGAAAACAATGACGGACATTAAGAACGAACCGAAGAAGCCGAGCATCAATCTGATCCAACACATGTCTCTTAAACTACTCGGAACGAAGAAGTTTGGAACGAAAGAGCCCAACCTGGGCACAATGAAGAAGCTCGGCCAGAAAACGTGGATGGCGAGATAAATAACTCGCCTGGACCATTCACGGCCGAGGTGTTGAACCTTATACTACTTAGAAGGTTCACCCTACCAACTACCTTAACCCCATATGATGGGTTAGGCGATCCGAAAAAATATATCGAAAAATTTACCTCCATAATGATAGTAAATGGTGCATCCGATAAGGTTTTATGTCGTTGTTTTGCATCTTATTTGGATGGTCCTGCACTTGATTGGTTTTGTTCTTTGCTTGCAGATTCTATTTCTCGTTTTCGAGATCTATCAAAGCTGTTCGCGGAGCATTTTGCTGGATCAGCTATCTATTTGCACGATTTTGACTACTTGAATACAATCAAACAAGTTCAGAACGAAAGCCTCAAAAACTACATAACTCGCTTCACAAAGGTGGCCACGAGCATCTCCGACCTCCAAGGTGTGTGCCACAAATTTTTTCGTGTGCCTCAGAAATTGAAAGCTCGGCCTCCGACCTGGAAAGGTATTTAAGCAGAGGACGAGAGAATCCTCGTCTATATAGGCAATTGTTATATATTCAAAAAAATGAAGCTTGTGGGCGAAAATGCCGAGCATTTTTTTATATTCTCTGGTAATATCCCTGTCCTGAGATAGTTTATATAAGGTGTTCTCCAATCTGTATCCCGTTCCACACTTAAAATTTTTATTAGATCTATACTTAGGTTAAGTAGTGTGGATTGGTAAAGAGATGATGTGGTTGTTTGGGTACTGGCGAGCTTAGATAGGATATCAACTCGGCTGTAATTTTTCCAAGGTATATGTTGAATTTCACATTTAAAGAACTTTGAAATTAAATGTTGAACAACAGCAAAGTATTTGGATAATAAAGGATCTTTTACCTGGTACAAGTCATTTACCTGTTGTACGACGAGCAAGGAATCACAGTATACCGTGAGCTCGGTAATATTTAGGTCGGCAGCGAGTTTGAGGCCAGCAATGAGAGCTTCGTACTCGGTTTGATTGTTACTTGCCTTGAAGGAAAGGTATAGATATTGCTCTATGACATTACCATTCTTATCTTCAAGTAAAACTCCAACTCCACACCCTTGTGGGTTAGAAGAACCATCTACATACAAAGACCATTGGGTTGAGTCTTCGGTGGAGATTAAGACTGTGAATTTGGCGATGAAATTTGCCAAATACTGAGATTTTATGGGCCCTCACCCCTGATATCTGATGTCGAACTCGGGATGGAGGTCGAAGATGCTTAGGGCCACCTTTGTGAAACGAGTCATGTAGTCTTTGAGGCTTTCGTTCTGACCTTGTTTGATTGTATTTAGGTAGTTGGAATCGTGCAAGTAGATAACTGATCCAGCAAAATGCTCCTCGAACAGCTTTGATACATCTCGAAAACGAGAAATAGAATCTGCAGGTAAAGAACAAAACCAATCAAGTGTAGGACCGTCCAAATAAGATGGAAAACAACGACATAAAACTTTATCGGATACACCATTTACTATCATTATGGAGGTGAATTTTTTGATATATTTCGTTTGATCGCCTAACCCATCGTATGTGGTTAAGGTAGTTGGTAGGGTGAACTTTCTGGGCAGTACGAAGTTCATAACCTCGCCGTGAATGGTCCAAACGAGTTATCTGTGTCGCCATCCTCATTTTCTGGCTGAGCTTCTTCATTGTGCTTAGGTTGGGCTCTTTCTTTCCGAACTTCTTTGTTTCGAGCAGGTTCAGAGACATGTGTTGGATCAGATTGATGCTCGGCTTCTACGGTTCGTTCTTGACGTCCGTCATTATTTTTAATCCAATCATTAGTTAGGTTAGCAATCTGATTCGCCATTCTTTGATTCTCTTCCGCCACGCGCTGGTTGGCTTGTTGTAACTCAGTCACCATCCGAAGAAGTTCGGGTAGGTGGAAGTTGCTCAGCCATGGCTGGAGGTGAAAACGTCGAGGCCGATGAAAAAAGGAAGGAATTGTATTTTCGGTCCCACGATGGACGCCAATTGTTCTTGCATGAACAACTTAGACGTAACCTCGGCTACAGGAGTTGACCATGAGCTTTAGCCTTTAATGCCGAGCTTTGGCCTTCAGCGCCAAGCTATAAGCTGGGATGGTCCGAGCTTCTCGTCTAGAGGGGTGTCGCGTCCCGGAGAGTATGAGCAAAGGGGGAGTGTACCTGCAAAAGGCACTTCGATACTTAAGTTAGTACCGTGAATTCAATGTATCCCTGTTGAGGATAAAACATCATATCTTTATACATGAAGTAAGATAGGTCAGTTACGTTCTTATTGATCATCTGAATTGATGAGCAATTATTAGGTTTAATAAGTAATAAATACCTGGTCAGATAGTTTTATTCCAGGATGCAGTCCGTTGAGTCTGATTATAACGTATAACGCCGAATTATAACATAACTGCTGAGTTATGCTGTGCAATGCCGAGTTTTGACATAGGATTTGTAACAGTCGTATCACATTGTGTTATGTTACATTTTAATTACTGTGTTTAAAACTTGGTTTCTATTATGGTATCCTATCTTTTAATTAATGTGTTTAAAACTCTTATCACTGAAAATAATATTGCTTGTTTGTTTTTCAATCAGGTAAGCATGGCAAGAAGAGGTGATTCATAGAGTCGGAATCATGATATAGGAAGGGTGACTACAAAACCCACACTTTATACTCTGAAAAGTGTTTTATCTTCTATCTTGATCATGCATGATTTACTGCAGTCATTTCTAATAGTCCTTAACTTACCCTACTAGGTCAAACTGTCGCCTTCTCGCCTATACCTCCACCAAAATGTAGGATTCGTATATATACATGATTAAGACATAATTGTATTTTTCGTGTAAATTTTTTGTATATTTTTGTTCATTTTTTTAATTTTTAATATATTTAGTAATATTATACTTTTTTTCTGTTGTTTTTTTCTTTTTTGTTATGTGTTGGTTTTATTTCAAAACCTACTAAAGTTTTAAAATCTAGCAAAAACTTTTTTGGTATTAAGGTAGGCTGAAATCTAGTTCTAGCAAAATTCATGATCCTATTGTATAGCCTATTCCATCTGTATGGGACCTATAAAAAAAACTGAACATGCATTTTCTTCAGACGAAAGAGTTTTAAAAGTCTGACCTCAAGTCTCAAAATTTTAATTCATAGTTCTAAAAATAAGATCGGATTGGCCAATCGAACCGATTATATCGAGAACTAGAGGTTTCTATTACTCGGTCTAATAAACAAAACAACTAATTCAAAAACTGTTTAAAAATTGTTGAATTTCCCAACCAGTTAGACCGAATTGGGACTTATTGATTTCCAAAAAATAGCGTCGTTTAGTTTTTTTGTTTATTTTTAATGAAAAAATATATTAATATATTAATGTCATCTTTCACTATAAATTGAATTTCTATTTTAAATAATAAAGGACAATTTTTAGTCTCTTCTATTTAACTGTCACGTGTGTGAATTTGTGTGTCAATTTAACATTTTTTGTTAATGAATTACATTAGAAAATAAACAAAAAATTATTATGTTTGACAAAAAAATATTAATAATTAATTTATATATTAATTATTTTTTGAAGACTAAAATACTTATTTTTAAAATCTTTAAAAACTAATTTAAGTAACTATTCTATCGAAAAATGGACTGAATTGATTAATCTACCATAATAAAATTTTGAAAATATTTTTTGGGGGGCAATTTACTTGATTAAAATGATTGTGAAGATTCTTTATTCAAATGCAACATTTCCAATTTGTTTACGTGAGTGTCCTTTTTCATTATTATGTAAACTGTGGTAGGTAACCACGGTTTTCAATTTGTACATAAAGGAAAAATGTTAGTAGAAACCGTGCTTGGTCACCACGGTTTATGCTTAGAGTAGTATAAATACATAACCCGCGTTAAGTCATCACGGTTCTCATTTGTGGCAAACTAAATTTTGTTGAATCTGGGAGGTTGAGAGAGTTTCTAGGAGAGGCTTTGAGGTTTTGAACTATTTGGGTGGTAGAGCCATGGAAGACGAAACTCGCATGTAACGATTAAATGGCGTTGCACACGTGGCTGGATACATCAACCAAGAGGTTAGTTATACTACCTTATTATTATTATTATTATTATTATTATTATTATTATTATTATTATTATTATTATTATTATTATTATTATTATTATTATTATTATTTATTTATTATTATTATTAGGAGTTGTTAGTATTTTTGTTATTATTGTTAGTATTATTATTCCTGTCGGTATTGTTATTATTGTTATTGTTGTTATTATTAGTATTATTGTTATTATTATTTATATTGATGTTATTGTTATCCTTCTTAGTAACTATTGTTATTGTCGTTATTATTATTGTTATTGTTTCATTATTGTTATTACTATCATCAGAGAAAATAGAAAACCAATGTGGGTGTATAACAATTTTTTTAAATTATATTTGTTGTTATTAGTATTGGTCGTATATTGAGGATTTCCTTACCCACATTTTGCAGCCTACTAGGGTTATTAGCGGTGTCAGGAGACAACAGAATATGCCTTTACATGACCGAATTATACCGTATCTGGAGACCGCGCGCTTGTATCACTTGACTAGGCTGAATAGTTAGTGGTTCTGGGTTGATAAGTGATGATTGGATTTTTGACGGCTTAGAATTTCACTAATAAAATCTCGTTGTAAAGTATAGTTTCTAAACCAAATAATAATCCTTTCATACAAAAAGTTGTTTGTCACTAGTACAAACCCCTAAAATTTATAAATCGAAGTATTCAAACCTCGGGTCGTTCTCCCTAGGAATTGTAATGAAGTGCCTTGTTATTGGTTATGAGTTATTTTGGGGTTTTGGATAAGAAGCATGAAAAGTAAATGGCAATGAAAATAAACTAACAACTAACAAAGCTCTTGGCAAGATATGAGAACTAGAAATCCTATCCTAGTTACCTTTCTCAATTGTGATGAGAATTGTTCATTGCTACCACTTAGTTAACTTCGAACTATGGGGAAAAGTCAAGTGGATGAATCAATTTGATTCCTTAAGCCCTAATCATCTCCTAAAGGAATGACTAGCTTTAGAGGTATTCAAATTAATTAGCAACTTCTAATTATCAATCAACATAGGAATTAGATAACTCAAGAGTCACTAATTATTCTACCTAGGCCAAGAGGAACAAAACCTACACTATATCTAGAAGAGACATTTCATCAAACACATAGAGTGTAATACAAGTAAACATTATTAAATGCAAGAATTAAAGGAATCTACAACTACAAAAACAAGAGATCAACAATAGAAAAGCAATGAAGAACAATTATTATGAATTACCTCTTATTGAATTGAAAGAAAATGGAAGTAGCAATAGTAGATCTACAACAAAGTATAAGAACAATATAAAGGAAATTACAACAAAAGAGTAGAAGAATGATGAATGTAACAACAATGAATTGAGAGATAGAAGTAGAAGAAAGCTAAGATTAAAAACCTAGATCTAATAACTAAACCTAATCCTAATTCTAGAGAGAAGTGAGAGCTTCTCTCTCTAAAACTCTAAACTAACCCTAAGTATATTCTATATGCTTCATTAATTGATTTACTCATGCCTTCCCCTTAATCCTTCATCCTTATATTCCTTTCCCTTAGCAATTGGCGCCAAAAATGGGTTCAGAAACCCTCTCAAATCGCCAGGCACGTGTTGCATTAATGAGGTCATGTGCCGTCATCGACGCGTGCGCGCACAGTACGCGTGCGCGTCCCTGGCTTGTTTCGCAATGTGCGCGCGAGCGCCTTGTGCGCGTGCGCGTGCATGGCCTAGATCAATTCTTTGGCTTTTTGTGCTTCTCTCCACTTGCATGCTTTCTTCCTTGCTTCCTTGATCCATGCCTAACCTACTTCATCTTGAGATTACTAGCAAACACATCAAGGCATCTTATGGAATCAAAGAGGAACTAGAATTCATCAAAATAAGGCTTAAAAAGCATGTTTTTACACTTAAGCACAAATACGGGAGAGATTACAAAACCATGCCAATTCATAGGTTAAATGCGAGAAAAGGTTATCAAAATACCCTAAATTCAATACAAGATAAACCCTAAAAATGGGGTTTATCAACCTCCCCACACTTAAACCATGTCCTCATGCTAAAATAAGAAGGAACTAAGGGTTATGACATTTATTGAATGCAACTAAACTATATGAATCCTATCTAAATGCAATTATCTAAGCAAATGGAAATGCTTAGTTCAAACAAGTCAATTCCCAAGAGAGCATGTGTAAGCACAAGAGCTAGGCAATAGGAATTAAGTCCAAACCACAATTGTATTGAATTATCAAAAAGAGTTCAAGCTTGGAAGAATATAGATAATATGGGTGAACACATGTAATTGAACTTTTGAACCCTCACCGGATGTGTATCCGCTCTATTCACTCAAGTGTTTAAGGGTTAATCCACTCAATTCTCTTCTAATCATGTTTTCCAAAATTTGATTTTCTTCTAACAATCAACACTTATTTAATGCATGCATACATTCATTATGAGGTCTTTCATTTAGGTTGTAATGGGGTTAGGGTCAAGGTAGGATCATGTATGGTTAAGTGGGCTAGGATTTGAATCTTTGATTAGCATAGACTTTCTCACCTAACTATGTGATGACCTATACAAGTTTCAACTATTCTAACTACCCATTCTTCACTTTTTCTTACATATTCATGCATTCTATTCTATAACACTTATGCATTGATTCCTTTTTATTGAACTTCACCTTGGGGCATTTTGTCCCTTTTTTATTATTTTTCTTCTTTTTTTCTTTCTTTTTTTTCTATTTTATTTTTTTTTGTTTTTTTCATTTTCACTTTTATTTCTTTTTTTTTTTTTATTTTTTTTTCTTTCTCTTTTTTTTTTCTTTCAAACTACACATAAGAACATCAATGCATAAGGCCTATACATTTAATCAATACATGAGTATGTACCCAATTCCTAAACATGAAAGTGTACACCCTTTTTATCCCATCCAATGTTCCCAAGCCTCACCAACTTTGAATAATAAACACTATCACTAGCCTAGGCTAATCAAAGATCCAAACAAGGACTTTTCATTAGTTTTCCGCCTTGGGCTTGTAATGTGCTAAAATGAGAATAAGTTGGTTAATCGTAGGCTCAAATTGGCTAACAAGGGAATATAAAAGGGTTGGCTATTTGGATAAGTGAGCTAATGAAATGATGGCCTCAATCATATAAATGCATAAATACAAGAAATAAATGGACATATAGAATCAAGCAAATCAAGGATCATAATCATAGAAAGAGAGCAATTTCACACAAGAATGGAAGATAAGTGGTTATAAAATGTAACCACATCAATAGGCTCAAGTCTCACAAGCTTGTGTTCTCAATTCAATACATGCTTCACAAAGTATGAAATTCAAGCAAGTTTCACCAAAAATTTTCTTTCAATCAATTGGGTTAATGCCCTATATTTAAATTTCTTGAAAAATCTCAATGTTTGACTAAGCATCGTTGTGATTGAAAAATCCAAAAATTTCCTTAGTTTACCCTTTCCTTTTACTTAAAACCAATTTCTTATGCAAAAGGGTGACACTAAGTTTGCAATTCAAAGTATGATTTCTAATCACAACCGCAAACTAAAAAGAAAGATAAGCAAAAATGCATAAAGAAAAATCCAACTAAAAGTATGAAATCTAAAGATATCCACAAGCATAAAAAATATCAAAATATCTAAAATCCAAAATAAGCAGTAAAGGTGTCCAAAATAAACTCAAAATGCATCAAAATATATACAATAGGTATGCAAAATAAGATAACTAGGATGGTAGCCGAAAAGTTCACCGGTCCCCAAGTAATGCTACCGGTGCCCTCCCCACACTTAAGATCAAGCATCGTCCTCGATGCTAAACCGGAGGATCAGTGGGAGGTACAACGGCAGGCTCTGGCTCTGGCTGTGGCTGTGGACCGGCTCCGTATGAGGCTGAGCTGTATCTATGGTGTCTGGGGCATCTGGAGGAGCAGCCTGCTGAGTCGGTCCCTCTGCATCCTCCTCCTGATGATCCTGCTCATCGGAGGCCGGAGAATCGGGAAGCGGAGGTAACTCAGCACCCAATGAAATAAGCGCCTGGTCCATCCGATCCAAACGGCGTCTGACATGGAGTCTCTCTCGCTCTAAAAACTGGAATAGACGCTGGACCAGTAAGTAGGTGGGCTCAGGTGCTGCAGGTGGAACTGTCGATGATGAGGGGGCTGCTGTAGTAAAGGAAGATGGTGCTGATGTAGGAGCTGACTGTCCGGCTGTCCCCACTACCGCCCTAGCCCTTGAACGGCGTCTAGCTGGCGGCCTCTCGTGTACCCAACCACCCCAAGGAATGGTAACCTCTCTGTCATCTGCATCAGGCGGTGGTGGTAACACATCATCATCTGACCAAGGGACCTCTGCTAGGGCACCCATACTCGTGACCAAAGTAGGAAATGGAAGTAGGCCACGAATATACGCCCGCCACATGCACTGCCGGATAAGCCTAGAAAAATAGACATCCTTCCCCTCCATGACACACCCAATCAGCAGAAGCATCTCCATGGGGATCTCAGAGAAGTGAGTGGTAGGCAAGACGTAGTGGGCAAAGATCATCTGCCAAGTCCTGGCCTCTCTAGTCAAGTGAGCAAATAGCATCCCCTTAGGCTTGGTGTTGTTTACATCCATAACCCATGTAGCCTCCGGTAGACCAATGACGCTCCAAAGTGCCTCGTAATCAAAAGTCATGCTGTGTATGGCCAACTCGGCCTGCTGATGGGCGCAAGTGCCCTCAGGAATATGTCGGCACTGCAAGGCCTCCTCTATGGCCGTCTCAGTGATCATGATCTCTCTACCCCTCAACTGAACCGAATCCAAAGTCGGACGGAAGAAGTTGTAGTAGAATTCCTTCACCCAAGATATATTGATATCCCCCAAATCTCGGTCAACAAAGTCTATGCCCAACTCAAGGATCCGACTAGTAATGGACCGTCGGACATCATTGGGGAGGGCAAGCTTCTTCTCGGTGTTCAGTTTTGTTGTCCGATACTTAGAAAATCGAAGCTCACAGTAGAGATTAGGAAACTTGGTTGGGTCAGTAGAAGGTAACAGCTGATTTTCCTTTTCTTCGTCATTTAGAGGATTCTTAGCATAGTTCTTATAGATGGAGGGAATAGAGGGTGTAGAGTGCTTCCTTTTCTTGGAGGGGGTGGCTATAGCCTTTCCCTTATCCGACATCCTGAAAAATAAATATAATGGAATATAAGCAATAAAACATGTAGCACAAAGCAAAGAAAGCATGTTCAGGATGTAAAATGGATGACAAGCAAACATGATGTGAATGGGGCTTGAAATATGGCCAACAAATAAGAACAGAGAACATAGCCATAGCCCAAAATTCAATGCTCACTAAATGACCAAAATTCATAAAGAATAAGCATGTCATCATCAATACTCAAAGAATGGTTAAAAGAGTTAAAATGCAAGCTGAGAAAGAAAAGGGCAGTGAGTTAGAAAAATTGGAGTTAAAAATTAGTAGCATGATGAGAAATGAACATATCAAATATACGAATGATGGTCACAACATATCATGCAAATCCCGGAAGTCGGAAAATAACGAAAGGTAGCCCAAATTCGTAATAGAGAGCAAAAAATGAATTTAAATTTTTCGAAAATTGGGCAGCATTTCGGCTTAAAATTGGACGTTCTCGGATAGCAAAATGGCACATACAATCATGATTACAATATCATTTATTCAAAACAACACAAGATAGCATCCAGGCAACACAGAATATACACAGAGCAACTCAAACATGGCACTTATCAAACAATTAAGCAAGCAGAAAATAAACACAAACGGAGCACTTATCAGGCCTAGAATCCTCTATCCAGCCCTAGCTACCTAACAGCAGATATTTCTAACTAATCCTAACATGCAACAATTGAATTCAAATTAACTAACAGAAAATTGCAAAAGCTAACAAAATTTAACAGTTAAAAAAAAACAAGAACCTGGGAGCAGGAAAATAACGGTGAGTGGACAAAAGAAATGGACTTGACCGAAAAGGATGGGGGTAGAAACTGTGAGTGCAGAGGTAGAGGCCGCGCCGCCGTGGACGGTGGCGGTGATGGTGGCCGCGGTGGTTGAAGTTCGACCGAAGGGGCAGGGGAGAATGAGAGGAAGAATGGGTGTGGATGGATGAGAGAGAGAGAATGGCGGGGTTAATGGGAGGGTCGGCGGCCGCGGTGTGGCAGCGACGGTGGCTGCTGCAGCGGTGGGGCAGACTGGTTGAGTGAGAGAAGTGAGAGAAGTGAGAAGGAGAGAGAGGGAGAGAGAGAGGTCGGGTGGTGATGAGAGAGGAAGAGAGGATGGCCGTCCGGTGGTGGCTGCCGGCGCTGCTGCAGCGGCGGTTATGAAAGAGAAGAGGAGGGACGGAGGTTGGGGAAGAAGAGAGAGGCACGACTGCGCGACACTCTGCGCGTGTTAGGGTTATCCCCTTTTTTGAATCGACGCGGGCGCGCACCTTGCGCGTCCGCGTACATTGAGAAAATAGGGATCCACGCGTGAGCGTGAAATGCGCTCTCGCGTGGGTTGGCAGATTATGCAACGGCGCGTGCGCGTACAGTGCGCGCACGCGTACATGGGGTTGGGCCTGAGGCTTAGAGTGGGCTTGACGCACGCCCAACTCTCAGGGTAAAGGCCTAGAGTGGCGGCAGTACGTAAGGGCGCGCACGCGGCAAGTGCGCGTCTGCGTACATTGATGATTTGTGATAAGGTGCGCTAGCGCGATGCGTGCGCTCGCGTCTGTTCTTCCTCGGGCATATGGGCGCGCATGCGGCAAGTGCGCGTCCGCGCAAATCGAGTTGGGCCAGGGGCTTAAGGTTGGCCCAGAGCCGGCGCAACTCTCTGGGGCTTGGCTTAAAAACTTGCAGCAGCAAATCGACGCGGACGCGGCAGGTGCGCGTCCGCGTGAACTTCCATGTTCTCATGATCTGCGCACACGCACGTAGTGCGCGTCCGCGTGGGTCATGTTGGGCTCGGGACATAATGTTTGCCCAAGAGAGGCCCAACTCTCGGGTATGTGGGTGATGATGTATTAGCTCAGGGACGCGTGCGCGTACATGGTACGCGCGCATCCACCTCCCTCTTTTTTTTTTGAGAGAAAGATGCTGCGGTGCTCCCCATACTATTCACAACTCTTTATGCATCTACTTACTAAACACAAGAATGCAATTCACAAAAATGCCATATGATGTTATTCATCTACTACTAAACACAACATACATGTGACTAAGCTAACAATTGAGTTGTACAAACAAATTTATGTGAAACATCTACCTACAATGGTAACTCAAGTCACTTATTAAGCAAATTTAAAAGAGAGTGGAAAGAGTTTACCGTGGTGGGGTGTCTCCCACCTAGCACTTTTAGTTTAAGTCCTTAAGTTGGACATTTGAGATGCTTGTTGTCATGGTGGCATATGCTTATGCTCATCCTTGAATTTCCAAGGATCCATGCTTCTCAATTGGTTGACAGAATTTCCAACCATCTTCATCAAGCTTGGGCAAAGTTCTACCCAAGATATGAGTTCCCTTAGTTGGTCTTCACAAAGCGAGCCGGGATCCCATATCTTATCTTCACATCCGTCCGTTAGTTGAGTTTCATGATTTTGTCGGATGGGTGGTTGACATAAGGGTGATTGACACATAGAATTCTCTTTATTCCACCAATGCTTCCTTCTAAGCCCCTTTATGGTGATTTTCGTACCATCCTTATTCATACGCCGTAGAGTCTTGGCCTTTATGATTTTTATACCGAAATTCCAACCACTACACAACTCTTTCCTATTCTTAATTCCACAAAGAGCTCTAAGTTGACCATCATTTTCAATTACACCATATTCAAGTGAGAAAGTAAAGATTAGGGATGAGAGTTTTACCCACTTGAAAGTTGATTTCGGGAGGGGGACCTCCCCACACTTAGACAATGCAAGGTCTACTTCTTTAGACTCTTCTTTGGTTGTTTCCAGCTCTTCACAAATAACCTTATCCCTTTTTCGCTTGGCTAGGTGTTGTCTTCAAGAAATTCATCTTGGCCAATGGGAGGTGATTCAATTTGGGATAGGAATTCATGGATAGATGAATCCATCTCTCGATCAACCTCTTCATATTCTTCAATTTCAATATACACCATGCCATTTCCGTCTTCCTTGGGAGGTTGTGCACACTCTTTTATAATTTTAACTTCATGTCCGAGGGAAGAGGATTCCATTGTAGAGAGAAACTCATCCATGATTGAATCCATCTCTTGATAAGCTTCTTCCAAATCTCCAACGATGGTATGCCTTGGAGGTTGCGCACCCTCTTTAACATCAATATCAAGCTTCTTGGAAGAGTGCTCCATGATGCTACATTCCCATGGACTTTCAACATCTCCCAAATCTTCAACCACTTCTTCCTTTTCTTCAATGATCATTGGCTCCTCCAAATGTTCTAACACAAAATTTGCCTCCTCCTTCTCTACCGTATTGCCCGATTTCTCCTTCATACTTTGCTCTTCTTTTGACTTTTCACATGTGGTCGCGGAAGTACCTTGAGTATTCAAACATTGGTGAGCTAAAGTGTGCACCACCTTGGTCAAATTGGTCACAAACTCAAGTGTATCCCGCTTCATGGCTTCTTGTCCTTGGAGTAACAAAGTGAGAGGGTCGTCTATTGGAGCTTGGGGTGAGTAGGAGGGTTCATTATTTTGGGAGGATGGTTTATGGTAAGAAGGTGGTTCTTCTTGGTGAGATTGTGGAGGTGGTGTGCATCAAAGTGGTACTTGGTAGTAGTAATCTTGGAATTTTGGTTCCATGTATGGCTCATATGGTTCAAAAGTTGGATGGTGTGGTGAATATGGATTGGGTTCATATGGGAGCGGTTGGTGAAAATAGGCTTGTGAGCATGGTTGAGAGTTATGTTGAGGATATGGTTCATAGACATATGGTGGTGGTTCTTGAAGGTCACAAGGTGATTCACCATAGGCATTGGATTGATATGCATCATAGAATGGCTCCTCTTCATAGTGCATTGGTGGAGGTTGTTGCCATGAAGATTGATCATAAGCATATGGCTCCTCCCACCTTTGATTGTCCCATCCTTGATACACATCTTCATTGAAGTTCTCATCACCTACAACATAGTTGTAATCACACTCATAGCCAAAGTGAGAATTCATGGTGGCAAGAGAGGGTGAAAACAAAAAATTAGTAACAAATAAAGAGAACAACCTAAAAACTAACAAAGAAGCAAAAAGCAAACATATTCACAATATTCACATATATACAATAACCAATAACATAACACCATTGCAATTTCCCCGGCAACGGCGCCATTTTGATGATTGGATTTTTGACGGCTTTGAATTTCACTAATGAAATCTCGTTGTAAAGTATAGTTTCTAAACCAAACAATAATCCTTTCATACAAAAAGTTGTTTGTCACTAGTACAAACCCCTAAAATTTATAAACCGAAGTATTCAAACCTCGGGTCGTTCTCCCTAGGAATTGTAATGAAGTGTCTTGTTATTGGTTATGAGTTATTTTGGGGTTTTGGATAAGAAGCATGAAAAGTAAATGGCAATGAAAATAAACTAACAACTAACAAAGCTCTTGGCAAGATGTGAGAACTAGAAATCCTATCCTAGTTACCTTTCTCAATTGTGATGAGAATTGTTCATTGCTACCACTTAGTTAACCTCGAACTATGGGGAAAAGTCAAGTGGATGAATCAATTTGATTCCTCAAGCCCTAATCATCTCCTAAAAGAATGACTAGCTTTAGAGGTATTCAAATTAATTAGCAACTTCTAATTATCAATCAACATAGGAATTAGATAACTCAAGAATCACTAATTACTCTACCTAGGCCAAGAGGAACAAAACCTACACTATATCTAGAAGAGATATTTCATCAAACACATAGAGTGTAATACAAGTAAACATTATTAAATGCAAGAATTAAAGGAATCTACAACTACAAAAACAAGAGATCAACAATAGAAAAGCAATGAAGAACAATTATTATGAATTACCTCTTATTGAATTGAAAGAAAATGGAAGTAGCAATAGTAGATCTACAACAAAGTATAAGAACAATATAAAAGAAATTACAACAAAAGAGTAGAAGAATGATGAATGTAACAACAATGAATTGAGAGATAGAAGTAGAAGAAAGCTAAGATTAAAAACCTAGATCTAAGAACTAAACCTAATCCTAATTCTAGAGAGAAGTGAGAGCTTCTCTCTCTAAAACTCTAAACTAACCCTAAGTATATTCTATATGCTTCATTAATTGATTTACTCATGCCTTCCCCTTAATCATTCATCCTTATATTCCTTTCCCTTAGCAATTGGCGCCAAAAATGGGTTCAGAAACCCTCTCAAATCGCCAGGCACGTGTTGCATTAATGAGGTCATGTGCCGTCATCGACGCGTGCGCGCACGGTACGCGTGCGCGTCCCTGGCTTGTTTCGCAATGTGCGCGCGAGCGCCTTGTGCGCGTGCGCGTGCATGGCCTAGATCAATTATTTGGCTTTTTGTGCTTCTCTCCACTTGCATGCTTTCTTCCTTGCTCCCTTGATCCATGCCTAACCTACTTCATCCTAAGATTACTAGCAAACACATCAAGGCATCTTATGGAATCAAAGAGGAACTAGAATTCATCAAAATAAGGCTTAAAAAGCATGTTTTTACACTTAAGCACAAATACGGGAGAGATTACAAAACCATGCCAATTCATAGGTTAAATGCGAGAAATGGTTATCAAAATACCCTAACTTCAATACAAGATAAACCCTAAAAATGGGGTTTATCAATAAGCCTCTACTTAGCGCATTTGTTGAGAGGTGGCGCCCTGAGACCCACACATTTCACATGTCGTTTGGGGAGTGCACAATCACTTTGCAAGATGTGGCATATCAGCTGGGTTTGCCCATCGATGGGGAGGCCGTTAGTGGGTGCCTAACTGACTTTGAGAATCTGGTGGAGAACAAAAGACCCGCATGGGTGTGGTTTCGCGAGTTGTTTGGCGAGTTTCCGTCGCAGAATAAAGTCAAGCAGATGACGGTGTGTTACACATGGTTCCATGAGAGGTTTCGTGTTCTCCCAGCAGATGCGAGTGAAGAGACCGTGCGTATATACGCGCGTGCTTATATTTTGATGTTGTTGTCCTCTCAGCTGTTTGCGGACAAGAACGCAAACCGGGTTCATTTTCGTTGGTTGCCTTATTTGGCATCGATAGACGACTTGGGGAGATATAGATAGGGCTCGGCTGCACTAGCCTGGTTGTATAGATGTCTTTGTCGTGGGACAAACAGAAACGTTGTTAACTTGGCCGGGCCACTACAGCTTCTACAGTCTTGGATTTTCTGGATGTTTTCCAGTCTCAGACCCAGTGGTTTTTATGTGTTCGGGTTTCCGCTTGCATCCAGGTACGATTTATTATTTTCGGTCCATAACTTGTTCAATTTCATGTGTTGTCGTTCCTTATGACATGCTTTCAATGAAACTTGTAGGTGGGCAACATGTCTACCGAGAAACGATGCAGGGGATCAAAGAGTGGTATCTGCCTTTCTTTGGATAGATTGCGTGTCCGCGATGTGAGTCGTTTAGTTATTGCTCTTGCAAGTAGTCGTTCATGTTTACTCTGATGGTCTTACCTAACATTACCTTCTCTGCTATAGTTTGTGTGGGAGCCTTATTCTTCTCCCGAGGTTGCTGCTGTTGTTCATCTGGAGATACTTGTTGACGAGCACCGTAGGCTATGGACGACGATCACTAGCCTGATATATTTTGCTGCAATAGAGTGGCATCAGGTGGATAGGGTGGTACTGCAGTTCGGCAGTGTTCAACATCTCTCTCAGTTAGCTCTAAACATAGATTGGCTCCATGTGAAGAATGGAAGGGGTGAGATCGATGGTTCCCTAGATATTACCAGGAATGGCATTTGTATTGGGAGAACAGGGTTGATTTAGTCATACTGGTCGATCGAGTAGCTGATCCGGGTCCATCAGCTGAGTACTTGGACTGGTGGTGCCGTGTGGCCCACAAATTCCTGTCCCCAGATGTTGCATTTCATGATCCTAGACCGATTATGTTGACCGAGGAGGCTCGTCACAGAGGATCGTCGTAGGCACCTCCCAGAGTGCAGGTTCCCGACAGACCGGACAACAGGCGAGTGGATCGGCATCGGCGTATAGGCACACGTGCCACCGATCGAGAGTGGCGATTGCTCGACGACCGTTTGGATGAGGACCTAGGTGGTGTTGATGATGGAGGTGTTGTGGATCATCATGTTCCTTGATGTAGAGCCAGACGGCAGGGTGGGCGGGATGGTCGTGGACGGGCTCGAAATAGAGGACCATCCGCTGGGGATAATGGTGCTCAGCACGCTGTTGGTGAGGATGTTGGAGGTTTGGACACAGGGATGGATCAGCCCACCTACGATGTAGAGGGTAGCTCTCAGATGTTCGGGAGTGTCAGGCCACAGGGATTCGCTGACTTTACTACCGCGGCCGTCGGTATGGACATCGAGGATCCTGTTAGTCAGTCACTCAGTCAGAGTTCTTTAAGGATATAGCAGACATGCTAAGGGACGACGATGCGACCCATTATAGGCCACAGATGCCTGAGGTTCATTCCCAGTTTGCCGAGTACCAGCCACCGAGTCAGGATGTTCAGCCTCAGGTACCGGTTGATCTCAATGAGCCTGCAGCTTCTCCATGTGACCCAAGGTTCGCGTTAGGAGGGACCCCAGCATCAGCATTCAGCGCCGTTCCACCACAGACATCCGCAGCAGAGGCTGATCAGCGACCGAGGAGGATGTGGCATCCTCCTTTGTGTGGCATCGGAGGTCACCTGCGGAACAGATGGTCCGGCCACAGGCATCAAACTAGACGCACCGCCCGCGGCAGTCGAGCTATGAATTGGAGCTGATGCCCAGAACTATCGACACCAACCTCCAACTTTGCATACAACTCGTGTATTCTGACCTCCGGAAAACTCCTAACACAATGAAACAGAACCCTAATATCTTCATCGGCCGCTAGCACAAACGTATCATACTTAACACCGGTCGAGACAACTGCGATGGGAATCTTGTAGAATAACTTCTTCACCCACTTGCTCCCAAATACCCCAAGCTTATGCAAGATGCTGTTATTTACATATGACAAAGTACTTGATGAACTGATAAATACACTTAATGGTTCTCTGTTAGTGAACTTCACACCATATTTTTTGCTTCTTTTGATTTTCCCATAGCAATGCACTAAGACAAGAAAACTCTCTTTCTCACTTGACATTGTGATAATGATATCTTCAGCAGCTTGAATCTCACTCGTATATATATAGAATTCTTCTCCTTATAAACCGTGGCAGCCAATAAGGGTTTATGCATTTACAAAACGCTTCATAAACCGTAGCAGGTTAGAGGGTTTTATGCTCATATTTCTATCTTCGTAAACCGTGCCAGCCTACAACGGTTTATGTGTAAATTGTACCACGATTTACATAATAATAAAACAGGACATACATGTAAAGAAATTGTAATTATTGCAATTCAATAAATTTTTTCTCTTTTATTTTATTCAGATAAATTACCTAATTTTTTTTGTATTAATTTTCTTAAGACTAAAATATCAGCCTTAAAAATGTTGGAGGATTGATTTGGTTAATTAATAATTACTACAAAAAAAAAAAAAATCGAATTAGGCAACACTGGTTCTCGTTCTCCTCTCTTCACTCTCACAATCTCACCTCACCTTCAAAATAAAGAACCTTCAGAGCTCTTCCCTCAAGAGAAACCCTAGCCTCCTCCACCGCCGCCGCCGTTCTTCTCACTATCGCCGTCTGTCGCACTCAAGATCTTTGTCTGTTTGTCGTGCTCCAGCCCCTCTCCTCATTCGCCAATCGCCAGCTTCTTCGTCGTCGTCGTGCTCCAACCCCTCATCCTGCTCAGTCGCGCTTCCCCCGCCATCCCTCGTCGTGCTCGTCGCCTGGTCGCCCTCGTCCGTCGCACCGGTCCGCTCTCCATCATACTCTGCTCAAACTGCTTATACGCGCTTCTGTGTCATGACTGACGGATTTATTTGTTGATTTGACAATTTGATGCAGCAATCGGGTTTAATTTTGAAACTTTCCAACATAACAACATTAAATTTCAAGTTTGGGATTTAGGTAACAACTTTACTCATCTTGATTCAATGCAAATGTGTTTGGCGCATTTGTTGTATACTGGATTTGGAACCAATTAAAGAGATTATTATAAATGTATGTCAGAAATTACTTAGTATTGGTGACATAGTCAACTTAAAGACTGGTGAATAAGTCCATGGTTTTGACTTTTGATGACATACACTGTTAAATTTTGTGTCTGTTTCTGAATGTGCAGGGGGATTCATCCCTGGTTGGCTGTATCCAAACAATTTGAGATTCCTCCATCTCATGCTAAACACATTCCTACTGCTAGTTATAATGCACTGCCTTAACAAAATGAGATGCCATAGCTTAGTCCTCTTTTGAATATAAATATCTTTATTCTGTATCAATTGGTAATTTGGTATTTTTGAAATTTGATGGAGTTTGGGTAAAGATTAAAAAGCAATGAAGACCTTGAGAATAATGTGATCGTGATCTCTTCATATTCAATCCTTGAATGCTGTTTTTGATTATGCATTCTCATTTTCAATGTTTTGAAGAAAATAACTACCTTTACTTAGAGATATATTGATACTTAAATACTGTTAAATCTTAATATAGTTCATTGCTTTGAAGCATTCATTTTTTTTTTTTTTGCTTCATTTTATTTTGCTGTTGTAGTTCTTCCTTTTTCTTCAGAAATCATATTGAACGATTAGCTTTTTGCCAATCCTTGATAATTTCTGGAAAAGCTTGTTAATCTTTGTTAAAATTGCGCTGAAAACCTTGTTAAAGTTATGATGATGTATAGCTGGTTGGAAAACCTTGATAATCCTTGTTAATTTCATGCCGACAACCTTGTTAAAATTGTGCTGAAAACCTTGATGAATAGATGACCGAATATTTGTTGCTGGTTTAGTTAATTCAATGAATATTTGTTTGGACATTTTATTTTGTTGTTGTAGTTCTTTGGGTTTTTTTCCCCTAGAAATCATATTGAATGATTATCTTTTTGACAATCCTTGTTAATTTCGGGAAAATTTTGTTAATCTTTGTTAAAATTGCGCTGAACACTTTGTTAAAATTACGTCGGTGTATAGCTGGTTGGAAAAGCTTGTTAATTTTTATTAAATTTTGTGCTGACAGCCTTGTTAAAATTGTGCTGAAAACCTTAATGAGTAGATGACCGAATATCTGTTGCTGGTTTAGTTAATTCAATGAATATTTGTTTGGACATTTTCTTTTGTTATTTGACTTTTGAGTTTGTACTTTGATAAGATTATAAGACTTTGGTTGATATAGTACTTTAAATTTGGATATTTTAAGGTTCATATTAGACTATAGTTATATTTTACTGTGTGTATTTATATTCTATTTATTATTTATTATAAAACGGTTATTTTGGTTGAACCACGGTTGAACCGGTTGGACTAATAAACTAGTGAACCAATAACTAAAACTATTCGATTACTGGTTCGGTTTTCAGAACCTTGCTCCAATTAAGTTTGCGTGCCCGCTCTGGCAGAAAAGAGAAAAGAGAAAAGAAGGGAAAACCTCTGACCCTATTCGTCTTCGTCACTGTTTCAACGCCCAATCCCACCGCATATCCTGGTATGCTTCAATTTGGATTCACGATTCCTTTATTCCTCCAATTATTTATTTCTTTTCTCTCTATTCACTTTCACTTTGATTGTGATTGAGATTATGACTCTGATTTTGGTTGTTAATATTATAATTATAATCAATAAATTTTGTTTCAGGAAGTGATAGTGATTAGTGAGCATGCTAATTCCTTTTATGCCAAGTCAAATTGGGGATTTTGCTACATTCTCCGTGTTGCATTGCAATGAATCTGCACTATATATGCTATGCTATTCTATGCTCCTCTACTTGTATAACTTCACTATTTGTGGATAATGGAATTCTAAAACAGAATCCATGTTTCTTAGCTCAACAATTAGAGTTTTAGTTGTATATTTGAAAAAAGGGGGTGCGCATAATTATATCTACATTTTTATATGAATTGGTAGCCATTTCTTTGATCTTAAATCGCATCCAAGGTCATCATCATGCTTCTTTGCTTGGTTGTGGATCTCTTATGTTGCTGCTACGTTGTGCGAGTTTAGCATGTGTATTGAGAGAGTAACAGGGTGGCGGATTGTCTTGCTTGTCTTGGTCATGTGTTGTCTCTGGACTTAGTATCGATTGAATTAAAAGATAAATTTGGATTTTATTAAATTTTAATGTTATATTAGTATTTTTAAATTTTTTGCGAGCTAGTCTACAAAGCTCCTATGGTGGCTTTCAGTTACATTCATGACTTTTTAAAGCTAGGGGCGAAAATGTCTGATTTTTTGTTTATGAAACACAATTAGCTTTTTTGCTTCATAGCCAGGAGCACCTTATCAGAGAGGACTATGAAAGCAAGCCTAAGTGCATAGAATAAAAAAAAAAGGGACTATTGAGCCTGTTTAGGCCTGTGGCTGGGTCATGTATGGGCCTTCCAGTAGATATTATAATTTATAAGACAGGCCTGATTGGCTTGCAGGTTTAAACCAATCAGGAAGGCTGATCTCTTTGAGACCTCTAGTTTGGGTCTCAACAAAACAATGCATCTGAAAATTTGTACTATTTGTGAATTCCAGGTGTGTTGAGTGTGTTTGCAATCAAATGGTTTACATAACATCATGGGACGAGTTTGTTGAACGATCTGTTCAGCTCTTCCGTGCTGATCCTGACGCTGTAAGTAACTTTGGTCCTTGTGTCCTGGTCAGATTATTTATGTTTGTACAGCTATTATGTTGCCCAGAAAATAGATACAACAAAATCAAATTCAGTTAAATCCAATTACTTAAACGTTAAATTTCCTTCTCATATTTTGCTTTCAACACACTCCCAAGTTGTGTATCATATCCCTTTTTTTTTGCTGAAAAATCTTGTGGGGTTGAATTTGTGATATAGACGCGGTATGTCATGAAGTACAGGCACTGTGATGGCAAATTGGTACTCAAGGTCACAGATAATCGGGAGGTAATAATTCTTATAGACCTAATCAATGATTAGTATGTGTTCGGTTTTGGAATGTGATGGATTCTAAAGGTTGAATGCTGCCTTTGTTGTTCTCAGACAAAACCTTAAGGTAACGTTTGTTTTGAGGTACTAAGACAAAGATTGAAAGACTGAGACTCAGTATCATGTTTGTTGGTTCAGAGGCTGATATTAAAATTTCTGTCTCTGTCCCTAAAATTTCAGTATTTCAGTACCTCCAAAAAGTAGGGATACATGGGACTAAAATTTTTAGAGATGGAGACTGAAACTTTAATAACATTTTATACCTAAAATATTCTTATTTCAATTAATTAATTTCAATTTTATCTTTTGTACAAATTAAATTAGAGTTTCATTCTTGTTTCAATTTCCGCCTCCCACTTTGCACCAAACAGAATACTGAGATTTATTTCAATCTCTGTCTCTTAGTCTTTGTCTCTCAGTCTCAGTCTTTCCGTCTCTGTCTCTCCACCAAATGGTACCAATTTCACGAACACTATACAGATTGATTTTACAATACCTTGTTTCTTTCTTAGCTTTATTTGTTTTGGTTGTCATTTAATGAAGAGCAGTTTGAAATATGTTGTTTTTCAAACTATTCATGGATGATTTGAAGGTTTATATTTAATATTTAAACTGTAATGTTATTAGTTATCTATTTACATTCCTTTTCAATTTTTAATTAATCATGAATGCTCTATTTTGCTAATGATATAGTATAACTTACTCTTCTTGAGTTCCATGTTGCTTATATTGCATCAAACTAAGTGTGCTTTCTGTATTTAGCTTCCATTGTTAAATAAGCATGATGAATAAATAATTTCTGGGAAACCATTTTTTATTGATATTGTCGCTATATCCATGAGTTAATTGCTCAGCGCACTTCTTATACATATTTAGCTTCCTAATGGCTATTACAAAATCAAATATAACATACCTGTGGGATATTTCATTAATAAAATAGAAAAAATACCCATGGAATACTTCTGCTGGTACTTTGCCAAATTAATCTGCATGAAAATTAGAGTTTTCTTCCGGTGCTATTTTGCCCAGTGGCCATGAGCATAGCTAATTTTGTTTCCTCCCACACCCTGAGCGCACGCTCTTTTCTTTTTTTTTTGTTATTTTCCCCTCAAATGTAAGATGTGCCATATGATATTATTGCTTGCAATATATATAAAGTAAAATGTGGATTTTGGATTTGAGAAGGCATACAAGTTAAAACTCCATGTTCGTTCAAGGTTAAGGTCTTGTGTTGATTGAACAACCAGTGATGATTTCCATTATTTTTCATGGATTTAGCTTCTTTCAAGTATATCCATTTCAGGATATAAATATCTTCTCTGTCTACGAGTCTGTAGCTTTATTACTTCTATTTTATTTTAAAAACATACTCCTAGGAGTTTAAACCCTTTTGTCTTAATCATAATTTAGTAAGAATTTAAACCCTTCCTTTTCATGAATACAATGAATTAAAACTTGAGCTTTTTTTCTTAAAAATAAAAGTTAAAATCCACAATTAAAATTTGAGTTAATATATGATAAAAACACATTCCTGTCTTGTTTCATCTGAATAATCAGCATTTGTTGATTGTTCATTATTATAGCAACATAGGTAGGAAGCAAGATTCCCACAATTTAAAATTCAACACATAAAGTGATATGTCCCTTCAGTGATTTATAAGATGAAAGAAAAAATAAACCAAAAATCAGAGACACTCAATAGTAGTGAGCACCTAGAATTATTAATATAATCTAATAATCACACTATGATCGATGATGTTAAGAGATTCTAGGTTGATATATAAACTGATATGGTTAGCATGTGACATTTGCCAACTGATTGAAGAAAAATGAGAAATGAGACAATGAACTAGTTATCTAATACCCTAGCTAGTGAACTGACCTAAAATAAGAGCTTGGATGATATCATGGTCAATCCTCAAAATTATTTTAGTTTTTAAAACATACACTTAGGAGTTGTGTTGTAGGATTCTGAGTGCAACCTCACTTTCTGCAATGCTAAAAACTTGTTAAAACTAGGAGAATGTTGTGATAAACTGAAGAGTAACAACAAATTAATTTATGCCATTACACCACCAGCTAGATTTTATATGGCATCTTATGCCTTATACCAAGGATAACAGCATGATGCTATCTCTGGGAATCTCCACTAGTGGAGGAATTTGTTCAGCGGGTATTGATTTAGGGATACACTATAAATCTTTATATTCCTTTTGCTTTTGGTAACTAGTGATGGATGACAAATCCATTATTGGCATTTCTATCATGTTTTATGTTAACCTCATTCGCATCAAGTTGAGAATTCTCATTGGAGGCTGTTCAAAGTTACATAATTCATGACTTGCATTTTGTTTTAGGGTACCTACAAGTAAGCAAGGTGTGATTCTTTGCATTGATGATTTTTTTTCTCGAAAAGAATATATTGTTTGTCACTAATGTGTTAACATATTCTTTGCACTTGAAGTTGAACAAGAACTTCTCTTCTATATTGTCCGTTGCTGTCTCGTTCACATTTCACCTAGTTGATTGTTCTTTTGACCAGTGTCTGAAGTATAAGACTGACCAAGCACAAGAGGCCAAGAAAATGGAAAAACTGAACAATATATTCTTTACTTTGATGGCCCGGGGACCAGAAGTGGATCTATCAGAAGTCACTGGCAAAGAACAAACGGATGCACAACCGACCAAAAGAGGAAGAGGAAGGAAACAATAGCTCATGTATGTGGCAATGAAAATAGTGTTGATGAATTTTTTGAAATAAAAATTGTTGTAGCATTTTTACCCTTTTCCAGACAGATACAGCAATACTTTGTTACTTCAACAGAATTTTGTCTTCTAGGTTCTTTTTCGCTCAACTATTAAACTATTTATGGTTTCACTAAAAATCATTTCAATACACTGGAAAAATCCGTATCACCTTTACAATTTCTACTCTCATTAAAACTTATGTTTTCCATTTTGCTTTTTTGTTACAATGAAAATTTGATAAATTCTCGCATTGATGTTAAAAGGCAATGGAGGGAGCAGCTTAATAGCTATAACTTTGGTGGTTAGTTCTAAATCCATGTTTTTACTTTTTACCTCGAACCATATTTTCCTGCATGCCTTTTCACGAGTGACTTGCTTTTAGGGGGGTGGAAGTGGGTTGGGTTACCTTACAAAGGATTGTGGCTCGGCCGGTTTTGACTCAGTTTGGCTTGTTTTATTAAACAGGCCAAGTTCAATCTTTTTGTTTAGTTAAAAAAGTTAGATCATAGGCTTTAAAAAAAAAACCTACGAAGCTCGTTGAGTTAGTTTGGCAAATTTCTTTTTGTAATAATAAATTTTTAGTTTAAGTTTTCAACTATTCACTTGTATTAAGCAAAACAAAACTAAAAACAATCAATAGTTATGACTAGTTAAGATTGTAGTTTGTCTTTCAAAAAAAAAAGTTTATGAATTTAAAGTATGATTGTGATATGTAATTAATGTTTGATATATAATTAAGTTATGTTTTATAAATGATGAATTATAAATTTTAAAATGTATTTAATGTCAATTTATATTTTTAAAGTTTATTGTATTAAATTATAATTCACAAAACAGGCTTTTCAGATAGGCTTGTGGATTTGTCGGACTTTAAACAAGTTGAGTTCGAGCCTGAAAAAAGTCTATAAAAAGTAACAAGCCTAAGTTTAGACCATTTATTTACAATATAAATCAAGTTTGTCAAAACCAAAGCTCAGCACGATTTGGCTCATTTTCATCCGTACTTGCATTGCTGGTTGATACGGCTCTTTGTTTCCATCTTAATTATCAAGAAATCGATTAATTTCTTTTGAAGAATTATGGCTGTATTTAGCACAGGCTTTTCTATCTTCAAGACTTGAACTTGAGTTAGTAATTTTTTAATTTGACATATTTGTTTATTAATCTAATGGAGTTAATTAAAAAATGAAAACTAAGAATATTTTTTGGATGTTTCATCAAAATAAAATCCATATTTACCATATTGTTCTAAACTAAAAATTGTTTTATATATATTCAAAGCACGACACAGGACATGACATGGAATACACAAATGACATATAAGACAAACTATTTTTCACATAAATTATGATAATATCTTAATATTTCCAAAATAATGTTTTTATATAAAGTATTTAATATAATTCTATTTTATTAAATAATAATATATATTATTTCCAAATCTTTATTAAGACAAAATTGAATACAAAAGATAACAATTTTGATTAAGTGTCGAGTAAACATCGTATCCAAAATATATCTTACATACGAATACCATCAATCAGCAAAATATTCATGCTTCATAACGTACATGTCCCATCTCATCATTTATATAAATTGATATAAATTGTTACAGCGTGATATGTTGCCAAAATTTACTAATACATAAAACTGTAAGCACCCAATTTTCCCGTTGGGAAATTGATGATATTTTAGTGAATCAAGTAGAGACATTGATTGATTAATTTGAGGGCCAGTGAATCAAAGTTTTGATACGTGAATTGATGAATTTGAGGGTCATGCCACCAATGTGAACAAGCAATAACAATTTCAGGTTTCAAACTTCCAATCATGGCCGTACCTAAATAATCCTTAACCTGTTTCACCAGATCCCAACGCTGCCTATTTTGCTTTTATCACCTTTCTTGTTGGCCCATTTATAAAGCTAAAGCGTTTAAATCCATGTGCTGAAAAAACAAAACAAAAAAAAGCTTGTAAAACTATATACCCTTTTTCTCTCTCCTATGAAATGTATTATAGAACCCAAAAAAAAAAGAAATAAAAGAAAGGCAAATGTAGAAAATATTCTTCAATCAAATAAAGTAACAAAGAATCAAAGATTGACAGAATGTTAATTTTTTATGGGTAATGTGCCAAGTGCCATGGCAAAGTGTATTGCTACTTTGCTTTATTTTATTGTGATTTGTTCCAAGAACAGTGGGGGCCTGGTCTCAAAGGTGCTTCTCTGGCCATAAATGCTAAGGATCAAATACCTTCTTCTAACTAATTTAAATATTAAAATTTAAATTTTGTTTTATATATATATAATATTTTATTGACTAATAATAAATTTTAAATAAAAAATTAATCTGTAATAAATTAATTATTAGTTTGTCAAATTAAAAATACTGTAAAAAACAAAAATTCTTATGTCTACTAAAATTTTAAAAATAAATATATAAAATTTATTTTTTTTAAAAAATAATAATAAAATTGGCTAAATAGACAGGTAGTATAAGAATAACTATAAGGAAAAAAAGGAATATATATAAGAATAGCATTGTTTAATTGTGTTCTACCTACACAATAGAAAAGACATTATTGAATAAAGATAATAGAAATGTGTAAATGTGTCTTTAAAATAGTCGTTTATTTTGAGATAATGAGACAGAGATTAGGAGATTCAAACTTAATATTATATTTGTTGGTTTAGAAATTGATATTAAAATTTCTGTTTTTATCTCCAAAATTTTAGTATTTCAGTACCTCTAAAAAATAAAGATACAGGAGACTAAAATTTTTTAGAAATGGAGACTAAAATTTTAATAACATTTTATACCTAAAATATTTTCATTTCAATTAATTAATTTTAATTTTATCCTTTGTACAAATTAAATTAGAATTTCATTCTTGTTTCAATTTCTGTCTCCCACTTTACACCATTCAAAATATTAAAATTTATTTCAATATCTGTCTCTTAGTCTTTATCTCTCAATCTTTCTGTTTCTGTCTCTCCACCAAACACTACCTAACATTCTTTATTTCTTAAGATATATAAATGTTGACTTAAAAGTTAAAAATAGTCTCTAAACCATTGAGACTTGCTATACATACAAGTTTTTTTAGCATATAAATTTATATAAGTTAATCCTAATCCAACAAAACCCACTTTTTATAATGCGCGCGTGAAATCACGATCTTCTTCCTCCAACGTTTGTATCCTGCGTTCTTCCTCCTCCTCTTTTTTCTCCGTCTTCTTTGCGTTCTTTCTCCTTTTTCTTCGTGTTCCTTCTTCTTCTTCGCGTGTTTCATCCTCTTCATCGTTCTTTTTATTGCTGGCACTTTTTTTCTCCTACTCTTTCTATTGATTTTGCAATATTATGTATTTTTTTAAAAGGTAAAATAAAAAAGAAAAGATGAATAAGAAGCAGCAGAAGATGAGGAGGAGAAAGAGGAATAATTTTAAGTTATTCAGAATTTATCAGTACAAATCTACCGAAAATTCTTAAACAATACGACTAAATGTTTTAGTTTTACTCTAAAATTTGTTGCAACTACACAAAAATATTTTTTTTAATGCTGCATTTTTTTTCTTCTTTTTTCTTTATTTCTTTCTTTCTTTTAGTTAAATGAATGTAGATTCATCCTCTTCCAAGTAATTTTACAGTATTATGTATTTCTTCTTCTTCTTTGTTTGATTTTTTTGTTTTTATTCTTGAGAAAGTAAAATAAGAAAGAAAAGATGAATAAGAAAAAAAAAGAAGAAGACGTTGATAATGATAAAAAAAGAAAAAGAAACAGCAGAAGATGAGGAGGAGGAAGAGGAAGGGCTTTAAATTATGCAAAATTTATCAGTATAAATCCACTGAAAATTTTTAAATAATTCACCTAAATCTCTTAGTTTTATCCCGAAATTTGCTACAACTACACAAAAATGTTTTCTTTAATGCTGCATTTTTTCTTCTTTTTTTCCTTATTTCTTTCTTTTTTTTTAGTTGAATGAATATAAGTTCACTTTCTTCCAATTAATTTTTCAGCATTATGCGCTTTTTCTTTTTCTTTGTTTGAATTTTTTTGTTTTTATTCTTGTTAAGAAATAGTAAAACAAGAAGAAATTTGAAAAGGTAAAACAAGAAAGAAAAGATGAATAAAAAAAAGAGATGGCGATGATGATAAAGATAAGGAGGGAGAAAATGAATAGTTTTAAATTATACAGAATTTATTAGTACAAATCTACCAAAAATTCTTAAACAATACACCTAAATGTCTTAGTTTTATCCCGAAATTTGCTATAATTACACAAATTGAGAAAATTCTATGGCAAAAATTTTAGATTAGGTAACGTCATCAATATGACAATTTCTACGATAACGACGATACGTATAAAAAGAAGACGACGGTGCTATAACGATGATAATCATGATGACGAAGATGACGGAGGAGAAGGAGAAAAACTGAGAAATTATCTTAAAAACAGAGACATGTTTTCTTTAACCAAATGCTACCCATGGCATCATGGCTTGAATGTAAATGCACAACTTTAGTTCCTTGATCCTACAACAATAATGCAATGACAAAGAGAGAATATATATGTGTTGAAAGAGAAAAAGATTGAGATGTTAAATATGATTAAGTGGAAACTTGAAAGGAATAACAAGAGACGCTCACTGATTTGAAAAGAATGTTGATGACGAATATGTTACTTTTGTCCAACCAAAAAAATGAAGAAAATAAAAGTAAGAGAAATTAAGAATATGCTGTGCCACCTGTGGACGATATTGATAACTAGATGAATAATAACTTAGTGTTTAAAGGTGATGAAATATAAAAAATAAAAATTATATATGTTTATGCCTGTTCAACACATGGTGAGGGTATAAAAGATTTCAATCTTTCATTCATCACTGTACCTTTTAAAGTTACCTTTTGGGTATTTTATAAATCTAATACTAAATCTTAACTAGTTTAAAAGATACATGTACTCATGTTGTGTCATTGTCATTTTTTTTATCCTTTTAAAGTTTAGTTTTAATATATCAACAGTAAAAATTATTTTACACAATTATTTAATCACATCATTTTTTTTAGATAAACTATTTATGCGATAATAAAAAAAAGTAATAATTATTTTTTTGATATAATATTAATTAAGTTCTAGA
The DNA here is from genome assembly GCF_014773155.1 of Arachis stenosperma. Classification (NCBI taxonomy): domain Eukaryota; kingdom Viridiplantae; phylum Streptophyta; class Magnoliopsida; order Fabales; family Fabaceae; genus Arachis; species Arachis stenosperma. The sequence continues at coordinate 13,885,633 of NC_080378.1, forward strand.
TATACATTCCCAAAATTTCATTATACTATTTCATCGTCAAAATTAAATTAATCTTTTTAATCTTACTGTGTCAAGGGTGTTCTAGATAAGAAAGTTATGAAATAGAATACGTTAAACAAATAAGAATGATTTATCATTTTTTTCCGTTAACGAATGATTTATCATTTTCAACTCTAGATTATTAAGATTAGCAGATCGATCATTGAAATCATCTTCTCAACGGGAAAAAAAAACTCTCAACATTGATTACCTTTTTTGTATTTAAAAGGTTTAAGCTAGAAACTTTATTTTAGAAAAATAAGTGTTGAATCAATTAGACTAACCAAACATTAGTTAATTGATTTAGGATAAATACGGAGAAAAATAAGAAAAATCAATAATTTATAAGTTAATATAGATTTTGAATGTATATTTTTATTTGTTAAGTGATACTTTATGTGTTTATCAAAATTTTTTTCATAAAAAAAGAGCTAACCTTATTATGTTATTTCTTTTTGATACAGTCCTCTTTTATTTGTGTTTTGTATCCTATAAAACAATGATTGAGACAATAATATAAATGTTACGATTTAATTTTGGCTTTTTAAAAAAGAGTTTAATTTTAAAATATTGACAATGTAAAATATTTTACATAGTCATGTAATCGTATATCACTACAATAGAAATGGAGAATAGCGACGGTTTAATTGTCGATTTGCGATAATTTTAAACCGTTGCTAAACATAACACCAGCGAAATTACAAACGCAGCACATAAGAGAGCGAAAATGATATTTTGCGGCAGTTTCTAGCAACTGTTGATATAATCGCAACAAATTAATTATTTTGCGATATAAATTATAATTATTTTTACTGATATAACATTATATAATGAGATATATATGTAAAATATAATATATTAAAATTAAATTTTTCTAAAATAAAGATAATTTTTGTTGCAAAAATACTGCATTATCGTCCCATACTAATATTCAACAAGTAAATTTACTGGAAATAATTAGGAAAAGGAATGGAAGATACATGAGTTGAGGAACGAGATTACTAATAATAACAAGAGATAAAGTTGGCGTAATAACAAACAACACACTAAGATTGTTGAAAGAAACTTGATAATACTCAAAAGTGATTATTAGTTTCCTAATCCTTCAAAAAAAACGACAAACAATTTTTAGAATAATACTATATGGTCAGTAAATATTATTATTTTTTATGACTAATAATAATTTATCTTTATATTTACAAAATTTTATATATAAAAATATATAATTTATATTTATATTTATCAGAATTTATATACATAAATTAATATAATGTATATTTATATTTTTTAGAATTTACACATATTAATTAATAAAATTTATTATTAAAAATAATTGAATCTTTATACTGATTAAATAATAAAAAATACAAAAAATGAGTGATTTGTAAGAGTTTCTAAGCTAAAGATTATTGCGCTGTAGAAAGTCAATGGCATTGCGCATGCATGGTTTGATTTGAATGGAAGACAATAATGAAAGAGGCAATAGGGCTTGATTGATTGAAATTGAAATTGAAACATTATAGGGTGTACAACGTGCTCTATGCAAAATCCAATTTGGATGTGTATGTGTTATTGCAACATGACAAAATCAATAATGTCTATTGGGAAATCCCAATCTTGTTCCCCCTCCAAATGGAACCCAAAAATAAATAAATAAATAAATAAAATTCAATTGAGAATCCCTTCATTGTTTTTGCTTTTCTTAAATTTGTTCAAGACATACACTGTAGAATATGAATATGGTCCATTCCATTGTTTTCTATAGTACAAAGCCATATGCAAGGGACACATTTCAATTTGAAGCGTGACATAAATTAGATTATTGATTATGATTCCATTAATATTATTTGTTGCCATTGCAAATTATAGAATAGAAAGGCTGTCATAATAGTGTTTCTTATTCGATCCTTGCAAACTTGCAATTGGAACAAGAAAAGCATACCAGATTTATAATTTTTGTAGCATCAATTTTATTTTTCTATTATGGGTAATAAGGAATTGTTACACTATATACTAAAACTTTTTACATATTTATATGATGCAGTAATAATTTATGAAGTAAATATAGTCAAAATAGTTCTTTAAATTTTATTTATTAATCAAATTATTAGCCCCTCAAATTTTCACTCAATTAAATTAGTCTTCTAATTTTCTAACGTTAATCACGTTTGAAACCCTCACAAAACTAAACTGTTTTAATTTTCCCAGAGAGTAATTTTTTGCCAAACACTAATTCGTCGCGGATCGAAATTTCATTTAAAGGTCTGCCGCTAGTTAATAGGTTGTTGCATGCATAAAGCGGGATTCAAACTTCCAATATTTACTTAAGCGAACGAGTGAGCTGACTATGACCAACCAAAATTAGTTAAAAAACTCCCGTACTTGAATCAAACATAAATTGAGAAAACAAACAATGCAATTATTATTCAATCCCTTTAGTGAAATACAACTAATAAGAACAACAAATTAGCAAAAAAATATTTTAAAAATTATAAGCCAAAAATATTTTTATTTCACAGGATTTGAAACTATAATTAAAAAAAAAATCCAAATATGGTTGTAAAGAATGAAGTATGGACGAAAAATCAGATAACAACAAATATGATTGATGATAACGAAATATTTAAAAGACTAATTTAATTGAGTGAAAATTTAAAAGATCAATTTGACTAGCAACTAAAATTTAAGAAATTATTTTGATTATTTACTTATATTTATATTAAATAATTTATATAAATATCTTTTAGATTAATTTTGTTATACTTTTAATCTAAATGTTGAAACTGTTAGTTTAATTATATCTTGTGTTAATTTTTTTTATATGATTTGTAAAATTATGGTGGTGATAGTAAAATATTTTTAATGATGTGATTATAATTAAATGATTGTGTTATATATTCTACACTATATACCTAAATTAAATATTTTAATACCAAAAAAAGTCTAAAAGTTTTTCGGTTGTGGTAATTTCCTCTGTAGGGTAGTTTATGTTAGTTCTCATCAAACTTATCTTCACAGACACTTTCAATTTGTCTTAATCATAATTTAGTAAGAATTTAAACCCTTTCTTTTCATGACTCACAATGAATTAAAAAGTTGAGAGCTTTAGAGTAAGTACTAGTAGAGAAACGTATGTTAGAGTTCAAAAGGAAGCGACGCAAGTAAGGTCGATGAAAGAAATGCAATAAAAAAAAAATAGGAAGGAGTATGACAGAACTTCAATATGATGTGGAAGTTCAGTGTAATGAAGGTTCGATGCGACGGCGATACAAGGTCGAGAGGCACGAGCATTTAGAGGGAATAAGTGTAGAAACACGAAAGTGTGATATGAAATGAAGAAGAATATGTGATCCTAAAACTTTTATTTTAATATTTTTGACGGAATATTTTAAATTATAGACAAAAAATCTGTTTATAATAATTTAATAAAATACAATTTTTTTGTTCATTTAAATAAATATAAATTTTTTGTCAGTAACTATTTTTTACGAAAAAAAATAATTTTTTTGATAGAATTATTAACCTATTTTTTTTTTCGTTTATAATTCATGCTAATTCGTCTTTCTTTATTTTTAACAAAAATTTTTTTGCAAAATTTATCTATATTTTTGTTAGGATAAAATTTATCGAAAAATACGTATGTGATAAGTAGTTTTTTAGTAGTTTTTTTTTTAAAAAAAAGGGTGAAAATCCACAATTAAATTTTGAATTAATATACGATGAAAACACATTTTTGTCTTGTTATTTCATCTGAATAATCAGCATTCCGTTGATTGTTCACTTCACTATTATAGCAACATAGGTAGGAAGTTAGATTCCCACAATTATTTAAAATTCAACTCATAAAGTGATATGTCCCTTTCATCATTTATAAGATGAAAGGGAAAAAAAATCAAAGACATTATATTAATTTTAACGTTAATTTCAATTAATATATTATATATCTTTTTATAATTAAGATTTACGACTAAAATTATAAAAAAATGGTGTCCAAAAATATTTGAATTTTTTTTATAATATAATAATAAATCACCAAAAAATATAATAATAATAATAATAATCACACACTGTGATCAATGATATTAACGAGATTCTAGGTTGATATATATATAATTATAAAGTGATATGGTTAGCATGTGCCATTTGTCAACTGAATGAAGAAAAATGAGGAATGAGATAATGATTAGTTATCTAATACCCTAGCTAGCTAGTGTAGTGTGACCTAAAATAAGAACTTGGATGATATCGTGGCAAATCCTCAAAACATATATTGACAAGTAACAAAACTATCAAAATATGGAATCTCAAGTATATAATGAAACTTAATATAAGTCAATTATCACTAAGTGGGGACATATATTTCTAGGTTTCTTATTTAGATAAAATTCCAAATCTATTGATGATTGTGTATGAACTTAACTAATTAAATAATGGTTGGACAATAAGTAAGATAAGGTTTCATGAATTGGGTTAAATAGTGAGTTTTTAATATATTTTAAAATTGTTATTGATGATTTTGGATTTTGTATATATTTTTTTATCTAAAAATTTTAGAGTTAAGTAAAAGTGGTCTTTATCGTTAGTTATTGTTACTTGTTACGTTGTACTATATATATACAAAGTAAATTATTTCCACACTTATATGATGGTTTAAAATAGGTTAAAGTACTTTGTTAGTTATTAATGTTTGGGTTAAATTACTTAAATATTAATTTTATTTTTAATATTTTAAAAATATTTTATTCTATTTTATTCTTTTAATTAAATTTAATTTGTTTTTAAAAAAATATTTTTTTATCATTATTATTTTTTTTTCTCGTATTATTCTATCATTTTTACTTTTAAATGACTATAATTATTATATATGACCATTACAATGAAAAATTTTGTCATTACCAAAAAAGAAAAATCATAATGGACGAAAATTGTAGTTTTAGAAAAAAATAACTTTAACCAAATGATTAAAATAAGATAACATAAAATATTTGAAATAAAAATAAAATATTTTAAATATTAGAGATATGATAAAATTAAAACTTAATTCAAATATTAGAGACTAAAACAATATTTTACTCTTTAAAATATAAGTATCCATATTCAAATGAAACAAAGCCATGTAGAAGTTATTCTCTCATTGCATGATAAAAATAAAACTCATCAAATAAGCCTGCGTATGTCTTGCTTATCAAATGAGACTAAAAAAAATACTATACATATGACCTAAACAGAGAAATATGTTTTTAGATAAACTAACATCGTTTCAGTTAAAACAATATAATATAATATAATCATCATTAGGCACCGAAATTATACAAATCTTAGTAGTTAAGTAGTGTGTTAATTAATTTATTTTGATGACAAACTGTAAAATAGACTTCTTGTTAATGTAGTAGTTTCCTACCACCAAACAAAAAAAGTGTAGTAGTTTCCTCCCTTTGGAGCATATGCACCTGTTTTATACATAGCTGTATATATAGCTAGTAGCTAGCCATAGCTTAATTATGAAACCAAGCTACCTTACTCTCCACTTTTATACTTTAATTATTAAGCAGAGAACTTCAAACTAATACCCAACAAAACTTTTTAGGTGTTTTTTAAATAATAAATAATTTAATTCTTTTATTTATCGAAATAGATAAATTAAAAATAATTTATATTTTTAAATCTTATTATTTATTTCGTTTATAATATAAACAAATTAATAATGCATATATTTTATTTACACTGTAAACGAGATAAAACAAGTATTTTAAACAAATAAAATGGGTCTCATTTAAAATAAATTAATTTCTTGTAAAAAATATTGATAAATTAAAATATTAATTGAATTAATTTATAATAAAATAAAAAATAGTCTATAATGTTTTTTAAAATATGATACACTAGTCTTTATTTTTTTAAAAAAATATATGAGTGAGAAATTGAATTATCTAATATTTTTAAAGATTAAAAACTAATGTCGTTTCATTTTGATATATAGAGATTAATATGTCTAATATTTTAAAAAATTAAAAGGCTAATTTAATTTTTAAAAGTATTTTTTTAATAACTAATTTGAAACAAAAATAATTAGAGTCCAATTTAGAGCAATACTTTTATATATGTATGTATGTGTATATATGTTACTTTAATACATATGATAAGTTGATAACCTCTCTTAATTGTTGCCTATTATGTCTCCATTTCTATTGCGTATAATATAATCCTCTTTCATGATTTAAAAATTTTAACATCTATATTAAAATTTTATTAAAAATTTTTAAAAAATTAACATATTTAATAAACTATAAGTGAATAAAAATAAATATATATTTTAAAATAATTGATAGTATATTAAGACATTAAAGTAATATATTTTATTGGCCAAAATCCCTGAACTTAAAACGATAATATTAATGATTAGCGGAGAGAGGACTGTTTTTCCTCATTTTTTTTCTATTATTTTTCCAAAAAGAAAAAAAAAAAGAAAAAGAAAATGATTGAATATATAATGTCGATAAGTGTTAGCTAATTAATATTTTTTTTATATTTAATTTATCTTTTGTCTAAATCACTACTAATCAATTCTCTCTTATTTTCCTAATAAAATTACAGATTATTTGTCTGAAGTTTTCCCATGTGTGCGTGGTTCCAAAGTCAAAAGCGTTATCAACTGTATTTTGAATTTTGGAACTAATAATTCAAAGGGACTTCTTAATTTATCCTATATTAATGGATCACTACTTATTTTGTGAGTATATAATGAGCAGTGTAGACACCAAAAAAAGAAAAAAATAAAGACACCAAAAAAAATATAATGAGCAGTGTTAGTTTGTTTCTTCTGGGTATTTCATGGAGGACTTTATTGACAATATCACAATATCAACATAAACAACAGTCCAAAATTTTCTATAAGTTAATATCATCATGTTAACTTTAAATTAACTACGATAGATAGTTGAATTGGTCAAATAATTAACTCATTCATATAATTTACTTTTAATTAACTGTACGTATTATAATTAAAAAAATATTATATATACATAAAAAGATAATTATTATATATTTATTTATAAATATATATTTTATAATTTAATATGTATTTTATATTAGTACATAATATGACTGATTTTTAATACACATAACATGACTGATAGGTAATTCATGAATGATTTGAGTAGTATCATATCAAATGAGTTTTTTCTTTTTCTCTTTTTTTGTTAGACAAAATTGGTTAATTACGCGTAGTAAAAAGTCCTTAAATTAGTCAAAGGCAAATATTGACAATCTTAATTAGTTGTTAATTATATGTGTGGCATAAGGTAAGCCTAGCCATTAGCCTTTTGACTAATCTCAATTATTTGGTATGATTAAACGATTGTTTCCCTAATCTCTTCTGTGTTTGATATGACCAACCCAAAGCATGTATTCAACTACTCATCACTTTGGCTAATATATCCGGCGTTTTCCTATTTGATATATTTATAATTTTGAGTATATAAATATCATAATCAACATGTCTAAATTTGGATATTTTGACTTGTAAATAAATGTGAATTTTTTTCTAATATAATATTGGATCATTAAGAGTAAATTTCTCAAAAAATAACTCAAATTATATGTTATATGCTGTTGTAGACTTTTATAAAATATCGTGGTATTTTGTCTTTTTATAATTAATTTTTTTATAAAATATTAGTGATATTTTATTCTTTTATAATTAAAAATATTATTTACGATAACGTTTTTTCTTTCTATAATTAAAAAATTATTTTGTTTATAAAACGTCAATAATATTTTATCTTTTTATAATTAAAAATATTTTTTTATAAAACATCAATGATATTTTATGTTATTACCATAATAATATATAATATTAATACATTAAAATTATCCATATATATATAATTAGCCTGTAAATATACTAGAAAAAGTTAAAATAACAAAACAATTATTATCTTTTTAACAAAATTTTATTTACGATAATATTTTTATCTTTTTATAATTAAAAAAATATTTTTTTTATAAAACGTCATCTTTTTATAATTAAAAATATTTTTTTTATAAACATAAATGACATTTTATGTTGCTATCATAATAATATAAAATATTAAAATGATCAAATATTTTTATATTTTACATTAAAATTATCCATATATAAAAAATTAGCCTGTAAATATACTAGAAAAAAGTTAAAATAACAAAACAATAATTATTTTGAGGTGCATATTATTGTAAGATATATATGGGAGTAGATTTGTTACTCCTACACTAATTTAGGAGTGATACCTTCTAACATTTAATTCAAAAAAATAAAAATGCATGACATAATTAAATAAAACTACTCATAAATAAATTAACATATTTAGCTAATAATTATTCAATTATCTCAACTAAATTTTCAATATATATTATTTTATTTAAAAATCTTTCTCATATCTTTTTTGTATTTTTATCTCTTTCTTAAATTTAAATTCTCAATATATATTCTTTCTTAAATTGTTAATAATTATTTTATTAACATTTTTATCTCATTCAATTCCATTTATTTATGTAAATAAACATACTCAGCTAATTAAAGATATTTTAATTGTTAACTTTTACAAAATTTTATTATTTTATCTTTCAGGTTACTTAAAAAGAAAAGAAAAAACAAATAAAAGCAAAAGACTTTTTGCAATGGCACTTCCTCAACTCCACTTGCTTTTCATATATATATATATATATATATATATATATATATATATATATATATATATATATATATATATATATATTAATTGGTGTATGACCAACTTCCTTCTCAAAATAATTAATCATATATTCAAGGGTTTTCTTATTAACTATCAATCTATCTACTTCTTAAAGAAAGAAAGAAAGAAAAAATATTTTTTTTTCAATTAAAATAAAATATTTTCTTGAAATCTTCTATATATTAAATGTGCAATTTTTTGTAAGGATCGTCATTCTAGTATGATTATATTTCGGTGGCTAATAGTACTAAAATTAAAGTAATATATTTTTTTATTGTTAAATAACATTTTTTAAAAAATATTTAACACTTGTATAATTATTGTAGCCATTGTACATATTATTCAATTTTTTTTAACGTTACTTTGTTAACAAGTATTTTTAAAGTTCACATATTAGGTAAGCCCTAAAATGTTTTTTTTTTATAATTGATTTAAACCCTAGTGCCTCATGATGTGATAAATTTTTTTAAGTCCTATATATACTAGTATTATTTTGAGTGCTTATCTCAAAATATTCAATAATCGGAGATGTCGAACCTTGTACTCATGATAATAATTGTATTAAAAAGATTTATTTATAAAGTTTTGAGTGATGTAACACTCGAGTGTCTCACGGTGCACTATGCAAGAAGGTTGTGGTTGAAGCATTCAAAACCTCATCATATCAAAACCTTCATCAATTTGCTCATAATTATTCTATTTAAATATTCACTTGCTTAGTGCTTGAGTGGTGTAATGCATGAGTTCCACGGTCTATAAGATGCGACAAATTTTGTGATTGGAAAATATTTATATTTAATTATGTACCTTATATTAAAACCTTTAATTTGTTTAATGAAATTAAATATATGACCAATGTCGTATGCCTTTATAAGCTCAAATAGGTGTATTCCAAATTTTTTTAGGTGCTTGAGTGATGCAAGTGCCTCATGCCACAAGATGCGATAATTTTTTTATTAGTTGAAACATTTGAACCTATTAATAGTCATTATTAATTCCAAAGATTTACAGGCATTTAGACTGCATTTATTTATAAATATGAGACATTTACAATAGGAATCCAAAAACATAAAATTATATTTAACAGATAAAATAAAAATAAAAACAAAAATAATATTAAAAAATATTAAATTAATATGCTTTATTTTTTTAAAAAAAATATAATAATATTAATAAAAAATAAAATTTATTTTTTATTTTTTATTATTCTTATTAATTTTTTATAAATATATATTTTTAATTTTTTTGTATAAAAAATAAAAATAAATTAAATTTTTATAATTTATTTTAATTTATTATTAAATAAAATAAAAAAATATTTTTTATAATTTTATTTTATTTTATCTTATTTTTAAAATTAAATGCAGTCTTATGAAAGTTAGTATGTTTGGTAGTAAAATTTGTGAAAGTAAATAATTATAATTATAAGTGTTGTAAAATAACTAAATAAATAAGGAAGAAGTAACAAATATAAAATATGGAAATATAATTAAATAATTCAAATAGTAATATTCACTAGAATTAGTATATCAATATAGTAGATATAATTAATTATTATAATAATTATAAGAGGGAGAATAGTATGAAAGAGAGAAGCATATTATAAAAGAAGAGAGAGAAATGCTTTATTGCTTGTGCATTTTTCTCTGAGGCAAAAGCCTCTATTTATAAGCTTTTGTGATGGTAGTTTGTCAAACTACATTAAATAAGATTCTTCTTCAAAACTTTGAGCCTTGTGGGGAAATGGTCATCCACCTAGGCTTTCTTATCGTAACACTCCCCCTTGGATGACCATTTAGGATTATTGCCTCATTAAAACCTTACTAAAGGAAAACCCTATGGGAAAAACCTTAGTGAAGGAAAAAGAGTACAATATCCTTTGTAATGGGGACTGCCTCATTAAAAACCTTGTCAAGAAAAACCCAATGGGAAAAAAAAACCTGACTAAGGAAAAAAGAGTACAGTCTCCCCCTCTTGCCGACATCATTTAATGTCTCGAAATCGGCGAATCCCAATCTCATGTACCAATCTTTCAAAGGAGGATTTTGGGAGTGACTTTGTAAATAAATCTGCCAGATTGTCACTTGAGCGAATCTGTTGGACATCAATTGTCCCTTGATTTTGAAGATCATGAGTGAAGAAGAATTTGGGAGAAATATGCTTTGTTCTATCACCTTTGATGCATCCACCCTTAAGTTGAGCAATGCATGCTATATTATCTTCAAACAGGATAGTTGGAGCTATCTTATGATCAATTAATCCACATGATAATAGAATATATTGAATCAGACTCCTCAGCCAAAAACACTCGCGACTAGCTTCATGAATCGCCAGTATTTCAGCATGATTAGAGGATGTTGCAGCAATCGTCTGTTTCGTGGACCTCCAAGATATAGCTGTACCACCATATGTGAACAGGTATCCTGTTTGAGATCTCCCTTTATGTGGATCAGACAAGTATCCGGCATCTGCATAGCCAACTAGTTGTGACTTGGATCCATAGGGATAAAACAATCCCATATCAACCGTTCCATGAAGATATCGAAAAATTTGTTTGATTCCACTCCAATGTCTTCTGGTTGGAGAGGAACTATACCTTGCTAATAAATTCACCGCGAATGATATGTCAGGTCGCGTATTATTAGCAAGATACATTAGCGCTCCAATGGCACTAAGATATGGTACTTCAGGACCAAGGATATCTTCATTTTCTTCTTTAGGACGGAATTGATCCTTTTTCACATCCAAAGATCTTACGATCATTGGTGTACTTAATGGATGTGACTTATCCATATAAAATCTCTTCAAGATCTTTTCTGTGTATGTTGTTTGATGAATAAAGATCCCGTCTTTTATATGCTCGATCTGCAGGCCGAGACAAAATTTAGTCTTTCCAAGATCTTTCATCTCAAACTCTTCTTTTAGAGTTTTTATAATTGTTGGAATCTCTTCAGGAGTCCCAATGATATTTAAATCATCAACGTACACAGCAATTATAACGAATCCAGATGCAGATTTCTTTATGAAAACACATGGGCAGATATCATCATTCTTGAATCCGTTTTTTGGCCAGATACTCAGTAAGACGATTATACCACATTCGTCCAGATTGCTTTAGACCATATAAAGATCTTTGCAATTTGACTGAGTATGACCCTTGCGAATATTCATTGGATGGTTTAGATATCTTTAGTCCTTCAGGGACTTTCATATAGATATCCCGATCTAATAAGCCGTATAAATAGGCTGTTACCACATCCATTAAATGCATATGCAGTTTATGATATGCAGATAAACTGACCAAATAACGCAATGTTATCGCATCCACTACAGGGAAATACGTTTCTTCATAATCTATACCGGGCCTTTGTGAAAAACCTTGTGCCACAAGTCGGGCTTTATAGCGCACAACTTCATTTTTCTCATTTCGTTTTCTCACGAATACCCACTTATATCCAACAGGTTTTACATCTTCAGGTGTACGGACTACAGGTCCAAAGACTTCACGTTTTGCAAGTGAGTCTAATTCAGCCTTCATGGCTGCTTCCCATTTTGGCCAATCATTTCTTTGTCGACATTCTTTAACTGATCTTGGCTCAATATCCTTACTTTCATGCATGATATCTAATGCCACATTATATGCAAATATTTCATTGACAATTGTCTTATTTCGGTCCCATTTCTCTCCTGTAAAGACATAATTTATCGAGATCTCGTCATTTTCACAATTTTCAGGTACCTGAACGTCTTCTGGCGTTATATCAAAATTTTGGACAACTGCAGGTATCTTTACTGTGTCTTTTTCAACAGGAATATTATTTACCTCTTTTCTCTTTCGAGGATTTTTGTCTTTGGAACCGACAGGCCTGCCACGCTTCTGGCGTGTATTTGCTTTCGTGGCTATTTGTCCTGCTGGGACATCAATTTGAATTGGGGCATTTTCCGCCCTGCCACGCTTCTGGCGTGAATTGGCTTCAGTGGCTACTTGTTCTACTGGGACATCAATTCGAATTGGGGCATTTTCCGCTGGTATATAAGATTTGGTTATCCTCTTTGTATCGGAAAATGCATCAGGCAATTCATTTGCTATTCTTTGCAAATGTATAATCTTTTGAACTTCTAGTTCACATTGCCCTGATCGAGGATCTAAATGCATCAATGATGATGCATTCCAATTAAGTTCCTTTTCAGGAAACTTATTCTCTCCCCCTAATGTTGGAAATTTTGATTCATCAAAATGACAATCCGTAAACCGGGCTTTAAATACATCTCCAGTTTGTATTTCAAGATACCTCACTATAGAGGGAGAATCATATCCAACATATATCCCCAATTTTCTTTGGGGTCCCATTTTGGTGCGATTAGGTGGTGCAATGGGAACATATATTGCACACCCAAATATTCTTAAATGGGAAACATTTGGCTGCTGGCCAAAAGCTAATTGCATAGGAGAGAATTGATGATAACTCGTTGGCCTCAAACGAATAAGTGCTGCGGCATGTAAAATAGCATGCCCCCAAACCGAGGTTGGGAGATTTGTTCTCATAAGCAAAGGTCTAGCAATCAATTGGAGGCGTTTAATAAGTGATTCTGCTAACCCATTTTGTGTGTGAACATAAGCTACTGGATGTTCAACACTTATTCCATTAGCCATACAATAAGCATCAAATGCTTAGGAAGTAAATTCACCAGCATTATCAAGACGAATTGTTTTGATTGAATTTTCTGGAAATTGTGCTTTTAATCGAATAATTTGAGCCAGTAATCTCGCAGACGCCAGGTTGCGAGAAGATAATAAGCACACATGTGACCATCTCGAGGATGCGTCTATCAGGACCATGAAATATCTAAAAGATCCACATGGTGGATGAATAGGTCCACATATATCACCTTGAATCCTTTCTAGGAATTCAGGGGACTCAAATCCAATCTTTACTAGTGATGGCTTTAAAATTAGCTTTCCCTGAGAACATGCAGCACAACAAAATTCACTAGTTTTAAGAATCTTCTGGTTCTTTAGTGAATGTCCATGAGAGTTTTCAATAATTCTCCTCATCATGGTTGTTCCCGGATGACCCAAACGGTCGTGCCAAGTTATGAATTCATTTGGTCTAGTAAACTTCTGGTTTACAGTGGCATGTGATTCAATTGCACTAATCTTGGTATAATACAACCCAGATGAAAGAGAGGGTAATTTTTCTAATATAACTTTCTTATTTGAATCATGAGTTGTGATACATAAATACTCATGATTTCCCTCATTCATCGTCTCAACATGATATCCATTTCGGCGAATATCTTTGAAACTCAACAAGTTCCTCAGAGACTTGGTAGATAATAGTGCATTATTTATTATAAATTTTGTTCCTCCAGGAAACAAGATTATAGCTCTTCCGGAGCCTTCTATCACATTACCTGAGCCAATAATAGTATTAACATACTCTTCTTTTGGCACAAGATGGGTAAAATATATATCACTTTTAAGAATAGTGTGCAAACTTGCACTATCCGCAAGGCAAATATCTTCAGAATATATCCTTGCCATTTTTCTTCAAAAACAAATAATAATAATAATAAAATGAGTAAAAGTACATGCACAGTAAAATTATTCACATGAATACTTTAACAAACACATACATATATCAAATTATTCCATCATTGATCAAATGACCAATATTTCCTTCAGGGTCCTCAAAGAAATCAGATACATCATAATGAGTGGTGGAGTTCTCAGCATCATTTGAAACAAAATTTGTTTCCTTTCCTTTGTCGTTCTTTTTCAAAGATGCCTGGTAAAGATCGACTAGGTGCCTTGGGGTACGACAGGTACGTGACCAATGGCCCTTTCCACCACAGCGGAAACACTTCTCCTCGGTTGATTTATTCTGCCCGATATTCCTTTCTTTGTCCCACTTCTGGTGAGATCCTCTCTTTTGAACATAATTCTTTTTCCTTCCATAATTTTTCTTGTTATTAAAAGCTTGCCATTTACCTCTTCTGGGGTAATGATTTGCCGCATTTACTTCAGGAAATGGGGCGGCGCCAGCTGGGCGCGCTTCATGATTTTTCAATAACAACTCATTGTTGCGTTCGGCAACAAGAAGGCAAGAAATTAACTCAGAATATTTTTTAAACCCTTTTTCTCGATACTGCTGCTGCAGGAGCACATTCGAGAGGCATGGAAGATCGAAAAAATTTTTTTCTAACATATCGGACTTGAGGAAGTATCACCGTTTTTTTATGATTGTACCTTTTTTTTTTAAGGTCTTTCCACAGATCTGCAAGATCTTTTAATGTGGGATATTCATTTTTCAATCATACTTCAAGATGACGACAAAAGAAAAATATGGCTTTCTCTTTATCCTTCTGGGATATATTATTTTTCAGTCTCAATGGTATCTTCAAGATCCATTGAATCAAGATGGATTTCAATATCTATATCCATGATAAATAATTATTTTCAAATATATCAAGAGTATTATATTCAAGAAGAAAGAGTTTCGACATAATAAAAATTTGTTACCTGAAGTCTTCCTAAAACTTCGCTAGAGTGTCGTGCTGATAACGTGTTGTAAAATAACTAAATAAATAAGGAAGAAGTAACAAATATAAAATATAGAAATATAATTAAATAATTCAAATAGTAATATTCACTAGAATTAGTATATCAATATAGTAGATATAATTAATTATTATAATAATTATAAGAGGGAGAATAGTATGAAAGAGAGAAGCATATTATAAAAGAAGAAAGAGAAATGCTTTATTGCTTGTGCATTTTTCTCTGAGGCAAAAGCCTCTATTTATAAGCTTTTGTGATGGTAATTTGTCAAACTACATTAAATAAGATTCTTCTTCAAAACTTTGAGCCTTGTGGAAAAATGGTCATCCACCTAGGCTTTCTTATCGTAACAATAAGTACACAATTTTATATTGAAAACTAGTATATAATTATAAGTAAGTATTATTATGAATTGATAAGCATATATGTACAACGTAACTTTGATTGTGGTCATAATAATTTGGCCTATAGAATTGTCCATATATAATGATGATAATCATAAGTAATGCTTCAATTGCCCATGGTAGACCTTCTAGAATAATATATATTTACATTTGACTAATTGATTTGTTAATTAGTGCATGCAAAAGCAAAACGCGTTTCCGTTTGAAATATGTGCATGCTAGATTTATGTTATTATATTTTATACTTTTATTAATCATAAAATATTAAAAATAAATTAATTTTTTTACATTAATAATAAATATATTTTATATTATTATTTAAATTATCTAAATAATTATCATTAATTTATATATAATTATAATTATTATTGAAAGACATTTTGTTCAAGTGTTTTAAGGAATATATTATTTTAATTTTACAAAAAGAAAAATATATGTTTTATAAATAAAAAAAATAAAAATATCATTTAAACATTTTATAGAAGAGAAAAGTGTTATTTATTTTATTTGAAATGCTTGAGTAATGTAATGATGATATATAGAGTGATCCATTGGAAATTTAATATGTTAACCAAAATCCAGGAATATACCCTTCTTAATATAAATAACAAAAACAAATTTAATAACTTAAAAAAAAATCTTAGAATTGAATAATAACTTTACAAATCTTCTCAAATATAAATTATTTACTTAGTATAAATTTAATTATTATAAGATTACTATTCAAATTCAAAATCCCAACATGTAGAAAAATGGAGTTCATCAACATTATTGCGTAAGATGTATTATTTATTTATTTATTTATTTTGTCAAAATCACTTATATTATATGTATACTAAGGACCATTTGAAATCTTATCATAGAGCTTGACTTTTCTTTTCACTACTAGTTTTTTATATTAAAAATTCAAACTCAAAATTACTACTAGTTAAAAAAAAACGGCATTTAAAAAAAAAAAAGAAGAAGAAAAAACATTTGACATTCCAATTAAATTAATGTCCTTATGAAAACGGAAAACCCTTTACGGGTCTACTATTATTTGACTTAATATGGCCACCAACTCACCATAACTTTTACGTTTTTCTATATACTTTATTTTTAGATTTAATTGATGTATATATAAGTATAACTATTTTATATCATAATATCATTATCCTTTTTGTTCCGCTCATGACAAGTGTATGTATGATTTGAGTTCACGTCCAATTGTTCAACTATTTTATCTCTTCATATATAATATATTCTTTACAAAGTTTAAAACCACAATTCTTTGTGTTTATTAATTATATAAAAATATATAATAAATAAAAATGTGGCTTGACCATCATGTTTTGCCAAATAAAGCGATAATGAGTTTTTTATTTCTTCTAGTTCTTAATAATAATAATAATAATAATAATAATAATAATAATAATAGTTGTTCTTGCGTGATCGACCTATAAATCAGCAGGATGTATCTCATCTTCTACAGAATGAATTCGAGTTTTTTTCTTCAGCAAAATTATACATCGGTTCAAGTAAATAAAGAGATGCGAATACCTAAAAAAGATACTCCAACACTCAAGTTAGTTAAAGGATTATCAAAATGTCCTTATGTATATAAAAATGTCTTACTTCCGCGATCTTTTTTTATAAGGTGGAGTATCTAATCATTGCATTTTAAATATTCTCTTTTTTAATGAAGAACAATGATGTATGAAGACATTTTTATTTGAACAATCATTTAATTGAGAATCGATCTTATAATTCTATCGCCGAATTATAAAATATGACCGAATTATAACAGTCATATCACTAATAATAATAATAATAATAATAATAATAATAATAATAATAATAATAATAAGTTATCAATAAAATTGTAGAATTAAAACGAAAAAAAATATAATAATAATAATAATAATAATAATAATAATAATAATAAGTTATCAATAAAATTGTAGAATTAAAACGAAAAAAAATATATAAAGTAAGTTTTCACACTTCCAAAACCATATTGCAATTAATAATCTAAAAATTGTTATATATACTTCATATATATTACCCTAATAAGATATTTCGGTCATTTAAGCAAACCTCAACTCAAAATCATAATCCTAAATTCAGAAACTAAAAGCAAACCATAATTAGAATTGTTTTTATATCAAAACCTAAGATCCAATAATAACATCTCATCATGAATTCTTGACATAATATATCATTATATCAGAGAGTGAAAAAAGAAAGTTTATGAACTAATAGATATTTACACAAATAATAATAAAAACAACACCGATTACTATATCACAAATACTTAATTGCTAGTATCTTGAGACTATTATGACCCTTTTCACTATCTACACTTAACAACAACAAAATAACAATAAAACTCATCTTAGTTCTCAATGACTCAGAATCCTCTAGGATCCCACTCTAAACAGGAACACAACCTAACTCATCATTTAATTACGTTTTAGTGTTTAATTAAACTAATTTAATCAACACCAATAAGTACGTAGAGCATAAGGCAAGTCCAATTAAAACACCGAAAAAAATAAAACTTTATAATAGGAATAATTTACATAAATAAAACATTTGATACACCCAACTTTTATCACACAGTTTAGTTCTTCTACTCCTAATCCGCGGCTAAATATAACGAATTATACTTGAATGGATTTGCTCTTAATCCGCAGTTGAGTGTAAGCGTGTAGCGGATTACATTTAAATGAATTTGTTTCTAATCTGTTATAGAGTGTAAAAGATTACATGAAAATGATAATAAATTGACTTAGTTTACATGGAGCTAATTTAAAATACGAAATATAGTTTATTTCAAAAAGTTATATTTATGTAAATTTAATCTTTAAATATTTTATTTATGTAAATTATTCTTATAATAATATGAAAATTGATATTAAAAAAATATTAATTTAGACATATTAATATAAAAATGTGTTATATTACCATTAATTATTAATATGTTGCGTCAACAAAATAAACAAGATATTTTTATATATTACTACTATTTCAATTAATTTCGTATTTAAAGTTTTCATTATCTTAAAAATTAGTACATATGAAATATTCAAATACATCAATTCTTTATTTTATATGTATGTATGTATGTATGCTATGCGTGTGTGTGTTATACTGTAGATACGATGATTATAATATTTTAAAAAATATTAAAATTAAAGTAATATTTTTTAATATTAAATACTATTTTTTTAAAATATTATTTAAAAATTAAAAAAATACAAATAAATGTGTAACTTTAATTTTAATAACTATTGTATTGTCATTATACTCACCGTAATATAATTATATTAGAATTCACACACATATATATAAGTAAATGTGATAATTAATTTAAAATAGATAAAATATTAATAATATATATTTAGAAGTATAAAATATAAAAAGAGTTTTAAGTATATTGAGAACATTGGTATTTCAATTAATTTAACTTAACCATTGATCTGAATTATAAAAAATATATATAATATATATTAATTAAAATTAACGGTTAAAATAATTGAAATATGTACACTTAAAATTTTTTCTAAAATATTCTATCATTTTTTAAAATTAGCCTGTTTTCCCCCGTAAATAACAATAAATAAATTCCAATTAATGAGTGAGAGCAAGTAACTGTAAAAGTGAAGCTGTAACGGGTGGTAGGTCTAAGGAAAAGAAAAAAAAAAGATTAATTAAAGCTGAAAAAGAAAATGAAAATAAAAAAGAATAACAACAAAGGTCTTCGGTTGGGACCCACCTTCGAATCTATGACAGAGACATCAGTTTTCATTTTCTCATCTCCTCTCTTCCCTTCTCTTCTCTTGTTGCCCCCCTTTGCTTATTTTAAATAAACTGAAATAAATTAATATTAAATAATTATTTTATTTTTAATTTTCCTTGCTGCTTAGGACTTTATATTATATAGTTTTTATATTAATATTTTATATATATAGTCTAAAGTTGGAAGCTTTGTATTCTTATGTTATATGTCTGTGATGGTTGTGTGAATTCTCAAGCCAAGCAAAGTCTTCTCTTTCACACACTTTTCAATCTCAAAAACCATGGAAGAACAAGAATCTAGGGTTTGACAGCATCAAAGGTCTGTGCTTTGGTGCTTTCTTATTCTTTTTTCCTTGGTTCATTGAAGATAAGATTGGGTTGAATTTTTTTATTTTTATTTATTTTCTAAACCAGATATAGATATGCTGCAATTTCTTCTAACTCCTATTAGTTAGTTCTGATCCCAGGGTCTTTGTTTGTTCTACCAACAACAGAAAACATAAACAAAAAAGAAAAAAAAATTGACCCTTTTCAACCTTCGATGGAATTTTGAGACTTGAACAAGAAAAATCCTATTTTTGTGGCTCCCTTTGAAAAAAATGGGATTCTTTATATCTGGGTCATTTTGTATGCCACTTATGGCTGAATGTATGGTATCTGTGTTGATAACTCAGATGTTCATGTTTTTTTAGTATTAAGGCATGTTTAGCTTCTGATTTGAGAGTTCTTGATTAACTTAGATAGATAGATAGATAGTTAGATAGTTAAGAATGGAGGAAGTTGAACAAGCTAATAGATTAGCTGTTGAAAGCTGTCATAGAGTTCTTAGTATTTTGTCTCAGCCAAGGGATCAAGTTCAGAATAGGAATTTAATGGTGGAAACTGGTGAAGCTGTGTTAAGGTTCAAGAAAGTTGTTTCTTTGCTTCAAAATGGTTTGGGTCATGCAAGAGTGAGGAAGCATAGAAAGCTTCAAGTACCCTTTTCTCAAAGCATACTCTTAGATAACCCGAATTGCTTCAAGAACAACAACAACAACAACCTTAATCATGATCAATCAAAGAAAGTAGTGATGCTTCATGAGAATTCAGTTCAGGAATTGGGATCAAGTACGGTTAGGAACTCACTTTCTTTGGTGAATCCATCTTTGGAATTGAGCTCAAGTGCCAAAAGTACTATTAACCAACAAGGTTCTTCATCTAGTCACTATCAGTTCCTTCAACAGCAACAAATTCAGCAACAAAGGTTGTTGATGCAGCAGCAACAGCAGCAGCAACAAATGAAAAATCATGCTGAGATGATGTTCCGAAGGAACAACAGTGGCATAAACCTCAATTTCGACAGCACTAGCTGCACGCCGACAATGTCGTCTACTACTAGGTCTTTCATTTCTTCCTTGAGCATAGATGGAAGTGTGGCGAACCTCGACGGAAGTTCCTTCCATCTTATAGGAGCCCCACTCTCTTCTGATCAAAATTCGCAGCAGCATAAGCGAAAATGTTCCGCTAGAGGCGACGAGGGCAGTGTGAAATGTGGAAGCAGTGCTAGATGTCATTGCTCAAAGAAGAGGTAATACCAATTAGTCATTAATCATTAATGTCTGTTATTAAATTTATGGAGTTCTGTATAATGAGAATTAATCAAACTATATGTTCTAAGCAGGAAACATAGAGTGAAGAGATCAATTAAGGTGCCAGCTATCAGCAACAAACTTGCAGATATACCTCCTGATGATTATTCATGGAGGAAGTATGGACAGAAACCAATCAAGGGTTCTCCTCACCCAAGGTTTGTTCACTCTCTTCTTTTGGAGATTTGACTGGTTCAAGTGGGACATGAACATATAATTGTGCTGTTCTTTTTCTAAAGTTTCTGAAACCATTTTGGCTATTTCTGACCCTTTTGCTCTTTTGGTGTGCATTTATGGTGTAAACTTTTTCTTTTTCAGTAGTAAAAAAGTAACCTCACATGATGCACTTTGTTTGGTGGATATGTGTGTGATGGTGGTGGTTCTATATGAGTTGCTAGTGTGTTTGTAATTTTTCCTTTTTGGTATTCAGGTGGGATTTGAACATTATATACTTCAATTTTCTGTTTTAGCATCAACAATTCTAGCATCTGCCATGAAATAAGGCTGTTCAACACACAAGGTTTCCACCTAATGGGGTCCGGGCCATAATCCGAAAGAGAAACGACTTTTATCTACGTGGTAGTACTTGATTAGATGTCAGTGCAAAACAGTTTTACAGTTTATACTGACAGTACATCGAAATTAAACCTTGGAACTTTTGTCATTGCTCTTTTGTTTGATGTAATCATGAATTTCGGTAGCGATAGCATATATAAGATTATTTGTTATGAGACTGAGGCATAGTTTGTGTTAATTGCAGGGGATATTACAAGTGCAGCAGCATGAGAGGGTGCCCTGCAAGGAAGCATGTAGAGAGGTGCTTGGAAGAGCCAACAATGCTAATTGTTACCTATGAAGGAGAGCATAACCATCCAAAGTTACCAACACAATCTGCAAATGCATGAAACCACTTCATTGGAGAGAGAGCTTACCAAAAACAACATCAAGCCCTCATTCAAATTTGTCAAAGACCTTCTTGTGATGTGAGATTCATTGGCTTCAGAATGCTGCTGTGTACATATTTTGAGTGATGCAAGCAGGGATTGATGGATGGATGGATTGATGATATTGTTCTTGGTGCAGATTTTGGCTAACAAGGCCTTTTGATTTTAGAAAATGAAAAAGTATGTAAAATTGGGGTAGTTTCAATTCTCAAGAACTCTTTTTTTTTTATTTCTTTTTTTGTTTTTTTCTTCTTCTTTAAGATATATAATCTTTCTTGAGCATGTTATAACCATTTTCAGGGTTTTCTAAATGAATGGAATGCCTTTGAAAAGTGTCAAGTTTTTTCCTTGAAATTTTGGTTCTCACCTTATTCTTTTAACACTTTAAGACATTAATCTGACTTTCACATAGTTTAGTAAACATTAATTTAGTCTTTCAATGTATATTTAGTTATTTACCTATCAAGTTTATTCTTAAATTGATGGTTATTTTGCACTATATAGTTCAAAAAAAATTTAATATATAAATCTTTCACTATGTCTAGTGTTTTAAAACTTAAAGTTCTTACCTTTGTTTCAGTTTGATTAGATTAACTTTAACTCAATTCACCTATTAGATGAGAAGATATGTTTTTCTGACAATTTATAACGTAGATTTGTTAATTATTTGTGTCAAATTTAATAGTAGAATAATATTAAACTTATTTAAATTTTTTGAGATAAAAATAGGACATTTGAAATATTAGGGATTAAATTAAGAATTTGACCAAACATTAGGGGACAAAATAGTACTTTAACTTAAATTTATTCTTTTTATTAGTTTGATTAGATTAACTCCATGTCTTACCTATAAAATGATTCTAAATTTCTAGGGAACATGGTAAGCACTGAAAAATCCCTTAAAGATATGCAGACAAATTTCCTTTAGAGATTGGATGTTTAGGCTTAATGAAGAAAAACCAACAAATTGGATAACTAGCATTGTTGCATTGTAAGTTGAAGCTGATGTTGGACCATTAAGTCAAGAATTGAATAGCTCCTTGATTGATCAATATGTAATGATTGAGGTTGGACTATTGAAGACATGAGCTAAGTGTCACCACTATTTCTTGAATTGCTATGCTTACATGTAAAAGCTTCATTGAATATGTTGCTCCTCCTAATAGAAACTCAATCTTGGTTTGTGGAAGTTTCTAAGCACAACATGTGACTTGCTAGGGGACCAATATGGGCATTATGCTCTATATATTATTCATCGATCCAAAACCAATTCTTATCAATATTATTATTATAGGACTAGCACTTGTGTTTGTTCAATCTTTTTTTTTTTTTTGTCTTAAAGAGATTTTTAAATATATTTTTTTAATCATATAATTATAAATTTGACATTGATAATTTGAAAATTGATTTAAAAATAACTATATATTAAAAAAAATATGTATACAATAAAGAAATTTGAATTAAAGAAGGTAAAAGGGGGAGGGGGGGATTATTTCATTAATACCATATGTAACAAAGTTAAAACAGACATAATCGGCAATCTTTTTTTTCAATTTTATATTCAACAAATAATTTAATTCATCTAAAATTTCACTATTCTATCAAAACTATTAATTTTTATTTCCATTTTAAACCATGTTCATATCACACGCTATACCAATGTTAAGGTATGAAAATAGAAAAGAAAAGTAATTGCTTAAGAATTTGAATTGGGAAAGAGACCACCAGATCTAGTCACACTTTTAGCCTCGTTAATAATAATTATTTTTTGACCATTAATTAAAAAAGTAGTTAAGGCAAATATCATCAAGGTTAAAATAGGAAACATAAATTTAGATATCAAAAGAGACAATCCCCTATATATTGTTATAGACTTACAGATATCAATGTCTTAGATGTACTGAGATATATTTGGGGTATTATTTAAACTAATTTAATGATAAAATTTGAAAAAACTACTATTTATATCCATAAATTTTGCGAATGCCGACAAAAATATTCATTAAATAAGAAAATTAACGTTGTACCCATGAAAGATGGGTTTCGTGTGATAATAGTATCCAAACCGTGATTTTTTGTTGACTTTTTAATAAAATTCTCAAATTACTCCTTTTATCTTTTTTCCCAAATTTCAAATTTCACAACTCTCATCCTTCGTCTTTCTCTGCCATTGTCAGTCACCATTCCCTCAAGACCCAAGCACCTGATGTCTTCTTCCAACTTTTATCCTCAACCTCCGTCTCTCTTTATTCCAATCCTAATTTGTTCTCCAAATCTAAATCCAAATCAACTTTAACATCATTACCCTTGTTGTTTCTTTCTTCTTCGGATGCAACAACAACACTAAGAAAGCACACCCTTGTCAAACTCTTCAACCTCTTCGACCTGAATATTGTTGTTCTTCTTATTCCAAAGCAATAAGTAGTAGAATTCAGCCAACAAGAGGCCGATGGCCACGTTATCTTTCCAACGGTGACTCCAAACACTGCTCAGCACCGTCGATCCGTAGAAAAAGGGGATGCTTTTAGAGTATCTTCATGCCATTTGGTGGACTGATATTCACATCGCAGTCGCTGCCGCTGCTCAGGCTAGGCTTCCGAGGCCACCGCAGAACCCTCTAGAAGGTTGTGGTGGTAGTAACGTTATTGTTGAAGAATCTTGTTTCACTCTGAGTACTGGAGAACAAGGAGGGATGATGGTGGCAGGGTACATTGATGAGGATGAGCTTCTGAACATGTCGAGTATGATCGAAGACATGGCCAGGGGAATGCAGGGTGAAAAAGGACCCACACTCCCAAGCCTACCTTCGACGACGACATCATCAGCAAGTGCTGTACCTCCAGTGAGTTCCAGCAAAGCTTCTCCTCTGCAACAAATGCGACCGAGGCTATCACATCTTCTATCTCCGACCTATCCTTCCTTCCGTTCCCAAAGGCTCTTGGTTCTGCGCCTCTTATTCCCACAGTGACACCAAGAAACTAAAATGTATATTTTTTTTGTTAATTTCAAACTTCTTTTTCTTTTTCTACACCACATCTACAAATCCATAATATTTGAACAATAATCTCAGATAATTAATAATCCACCGTTTTTAATCTTTTTAATTTTTTAGTGGCTGGCAGCAGCAGAAGAAGAGGAAGAATGAGGGTTGTGAAATTTGGAATTTGGGGAAGAAGATAAAAGGGATAATTTGAAAATTTTATTAAAAAGTCAACAAAAAATTACGGTTTGGATACTATTGTCACACGGAACCTATCTTTCATGGGTACAACGTTAGTTTTCTTGTTTGATGGGTACTTTTGTCAGTGTTCACAAAATTCATGGATATAAATAGTAATTTTTCCATAAAATTTTAAGTTTATTAAGCAATCTATCATACACCAATTTTGAACTATTGAATTACACTAATGCATGATACACCATATATAGTCCACGACCATAGCATTTTATTTAGAGAATAAATTTTAGGCTTTGTGATTTTAAATACCTTGCCATAAAAACACTATTAG
Organism: Arachis stenosperma; assembly: GCF_014773155.1. Lineage (NCBI taxonomy): Eukaryota > Viridiplantae > Streptophyta > Magnoliopsida > Fabales > Fabaceae > Arachis > Arachis stenosperma. Next base: position 13,911,231 of record NC_080378.1, read on the forward strand.
CCATTTATTGTGATAACATTTTTTTTTCTCTATGCTCAAAGCTATATTACTATAATTTATCACTAGAAAGCTATATTATTTAAAAAAAATAATTTCCATATGTATTGTCACATGAAAGTATTTAACTTTTACACTTATTACCTCAAAAAATCGTGCACAATAAAAATGAATAACTATTTAGAATAATTTTATAATCTAGAATTTTATATTTGATCTCATTCATAAATCATAATAATGATAATTATTTGTCTTTCTTTCCTTCATTTCTAATTGTATCTAAAAGTTGTACTTAATACTTATCATAAGTACCAAGAGTTAGAATGTTAAACCCAGCTAATTTTAAAATGTAAATTTGACTAGATAAACCCTATCAAAAAAAATTTTATTATTATATTCAGTATTTCTCCCTTATTGGGCACATTTAGTCTAGAATTTTAATTAGGATTAGGATGGAGTTTAAAGTCTCTTATAATAATATAATGACTTAAATGGCTTACAACATGAAAAGGAAGAATATATTACTAAACATTTCTACACTAACACTAAAAAAAAAATTAAGATATAATCTAAAGATGTCTCACTTGTGAATAATTATAATAATGATTATCCCACTAATCCTCGCTTATGAATAATTATAAGTTAGTGTACACATGTTGCTAATAGGGATCTGGTGACAAGTCCAATTTTGATTTGATATGTGAAGAAAAAAATGAAAGGCATTATTGTAATAATGGTTTTGTTCTGATCGAGAATGAATGAAATGAGGGTAGACTTTTGTTTCAACAGATTGATGATTATTTCCACCAATATATATATATATATATATATAACCTTTGATGGAACAAAAACTATGGGCTCTACCTATTTAATTTTGGATTGTCTACCAGTATCATCACTATCATTGTTAGACTAATTAAACCAATAATTAAAGGGTCAAATGAGGAACAAGCACTAAACATTCGTATTAACTCCCAATCACAAAAAAAAATCATATTAACTATTTAAGGGATTTTTAATACAAGATGACGAAAGATAAATTAGTGAAAGTTTATTGCATAGTTGTTTCTCAATTTTTTAGTGCATTAACGAAATTCTCGGGACTGCTTAGTTTGTTTGCTTCTTTCGGTTGCGATGTTTTTAATGTTAATAATAGAAAAATAGACTATTAGTTTCCTTGTAACTTATAATAAGGTATATTGAATTACAACTCAATTAGGTATCCTTTAGAATTGGTACAATATTCAGCCTTTTCTTATAATAATTCAAAAAAATAAAACAAACACATCTAAAAAATGTAAATAGATTTAGTGTCTTTAAAAATTAAATCTATATTTAAAATTCAAATTAAATCAAACTAAAATTTAAAATTTAAATCTTAAATTTTCGTTTCAAAATTAATACATTTAATATAAAAATATATTATAATTTAAGTACACAACTAAAATTCAAATGAATCAAAATTTAAAATTCAACTTTGAAAATATTATAATAATTATGGATGTGTTTTAAAAATATATTATAACGATTATGGATGTGTTTTAAAAATATTTTGTATATAATATTATACTATTAGATGCGTTATAATTGAAAAAAAAACACAATTATTATGATTATACCAGTTACATCTTCTCTCGTAAACTCTAGGTTTTTTATTTGCTTCTTTACTCAAACTAATTAAGTACAAATAGTTTATGTGCGTTTTATTTAAAACTAGAAATTTACGATTTTGAAAACGTGTATATTTAAAAACTAGATTTTTACGATTTTAGATGTGTTTTAAAAATATTTTGTATATAATATCGTATTATTAGATGTTATAATTGAAAAATAAAAATACAATTATTATGACTATACCAGCTATATTTTCTCTCGTAAACTCTAGATTTTTTATTTGTTTTTTACTCAAACTAATTAAGTACAAATACTTTATTCGTAACAATTCTATTAATAAAATCAAATGAAATCAAATTTGTTCCAATTAAATAAAAGTAGAAATTTTCTATTTATTTTTAAATATAATTAAAAATGATGAATATGATATTTCATAACATTAATTAAGCACAGATATAAAAAGTGATTATACCTTTCATTAATAAAGATTAAAGGGTGTTTCAGCTACCTTCACCGATGAAAATGAGAGAGGCTTTGGGGAGGTTTCAGTTTTTGAAATTCACTAATGCAACTAATAATAAATCATGTTTGATTGCGAGGGTGCTTTACAGTATGAAAGTTACGATAAAAAAGGAACAACAAATCAGGTTTGTTATGGGAGGTCGGGTAAAAAGAAGCAAAGTCCTAGTAGTTAACTATGAAGTTAGAGAGAAGTTAGATTGATTTATGTTTTTATTATTTAAATTAAAAATATTTATAGATATATACCCTAAAAATAAGAATATGTTTTAATAAAAAATAATTAAATATTAATAAAAACTGATTAAAGGCTGATTAGTGTTGTACATGAAGCATTTTCCATTGAATTATTGACCACTGAGGGACATACTGAGAAAAGGAAACGACACGGGATACATGAATATATTAAGAGAATATTTGAGAGTAAATATTGGATAACTAACATTTAATATAAAAGAAAAAAAATAATCTCCAGAAAATAAAAATATTTAAAATTTAATTAAAAAATATCGAAAATTCAACTTCAACAAAAGTTTATCTTTAACGAGCTTTATACTCAAATTAATTTCAAATTTTTGTTACACACGAAGATACGTGTGCGCATGCATGCGTCTCTCTCTATGTTTTTTAAAATAAATAACAATAATATTTTAATATTTTATTAAGTATAAATTAATTTTTAAATATTTTATTGTCTTTATAATTATATAAAATATTTTAAATAATTTTTGTATCATCCTTCAGAAATTACGAGTTTAATAAAAGCATCTGTCGATAAAAGAATCACCCTAAAATAATCATCTCATGGCTATTGAAAATGAGTCAAATCAGATGGTTCTATTTTTCAATCTTTTTAACTTCGATTTCGTATGGACAAGTCATAAAAATTAAAAAAAAATCTGTCATTTACAACCAAAATTCCTTAAAAAGTTAAAAATTAGTACTAATTCTTTTGAAAATTCTAAATCGAATGAATTCAGTCTTATACGTATGTCTAATAACTAAAAATACATATTATTTTCAATTTTATTTCTAGACTATCAGCTAAAAAATAAGGTTGGATATGTCAACACTGATCATATTTAAGTGTGTTTAAATATGTTCTAAAAAAAATATTTGTCTTTAATAAAACACAATTAAATACAAAATATATATATTAAACAAATATCAAATAAATATCATATCAAAATATCTTCGATGTGCAAATAAAATAACTTAACAAAGTACCTGGACTCAGAGATAGACTGGAAAACAAAATTAAAACAACAAAACAACACAAAACTACAAAAGCAGCCTAGGTTTTTACCGTTGATTTCTTTAAAACCATACAGATAATCACACTAAAATATGTATATAAAAAGAGAAACAAAGTTATGGTTTCCTTTTATATTTGCAGCAGGTTTTCTTTGTTCTACCCTTTTTTTAAATTAAAAAAAAAGTTTTCCTCGTTTAGGTATTTTATTAAAGGAAAAACTCACTTTTTTTAAACTCCCTCCCATTCTCTAATTATATCTCTTTAAGTGTATGTCTATATGTTATATTCAATTAAATCCTTAAAGAAAAACAAAGTGCAAAACCACCCATAAAAAGTGCTTCACTTTAATCTTTCTAGTTTCTATTGAGTTGCTATCAATTTTCTTTACCAGCAATTTCTACTTTCCAGCAAATGTAAATGAAAAAAGCTTAAAAACCAGTTGAATTTATTATTTTTAGCCCATTTGTACATTGTTAATCAAATGGATTGAGCCCTTAGTTTTAACTTTTTTTTTTTTTTATATAGATTGGACAACCCCAGTCTTAAATATTATAACACCGCAACATACTTTCACTTCACCACGCATTCACCTACACAACTAAAATGTTCATATTTAATATTTGACACATTTACTAAAGTTTGAATCCGAGTAAACCATATTAAAAGGCATATGATTGACCACAACGCGGAATACTGTGGCCCAAAAGTCTCAAGCAGCACTTATACTTTTTTCATTTTTTCCTTTATTTTTCATTAAATCATTTTTCGATCTTTATCTTTGGTAAAATTTTCTTAACTTCAATAGACAAAAAACAATATACAAGAGGCAATATGCGCCGTAGTACAACAATGCACAATAAATAAACGATATAAACGTTGACAAAAACCTCTAGATAATAAAACCTAGGGCCTAAAAGATTTTGATGAAAGGGGTTTAATATTGATGTATTGGCATAAAACATTTTATACTTATTTGGTCGAAAACATTTTTAATAATTTAATCTTCCAATATCGGTGCGTTTAACTCACAATAATTTCTTTAAAAATAATACATAAAAATACATAATTACTTGATACTAGATATATAAAAAGAAAAGTTATACTAATCATTCATTAAAATTAAATTCTATAAAAAAAATGCTTACTAGCATTATTATACAAATGTGAATATATTCGTGTTTCTTGTTCTTTTTCATTCTTAGACACCAAAAAAAAAAAATCTGAATACATTCATACTAAACTACACTGGGATAATCAAATTCTTTGCACCTTCCACCTTGATGGTTTTAGTACCAATCAAGGAGTTAGGTACTAGACATACCCATTTCAATTCCCAACTTTCAAATAATAAAAAAAAGAAAGCACAATTTCTAAACTTCTCAATATATATACTCCTAAACCATTCTCTAATTATCCTCCTACTCTCTAGTCTCTTGGCGGGCAAGATATTGAGTACCTTTTTTTTCTAATATATATATATATATATATACCTTGAGAAAAGTTAGAGAATAATTAGGATGATGTTTAAGAAAGTGTGCATATATCATTACTCATGTGCAGATGGTTTCACGTGAAGTTGATAATCGAAAAGTGTTAGATGAATAAATTATCATCTAATGATTTTCAACTATCAATTTCACGTGAAGATATCTGCATATGAATTTTCACCTTCCCAAAAAGGCACCCTAGAACCCTTCTGGATCAGCAAAATGGATCAAGGGGCAAATGGAACCACCCGTGAACTCATTATAGAGGATATAAGCCAACCCATGAAATCAAATGGATGAGCGGCATTGTACAGAATCTACAACTGCATAATGAAGAAACGAAATCTTTTAAGGAAACACAAAGAAGAGGGGGGCTAATAAACCCCCAAATCATACGGAAAACAATGTTACTGGATTCATCACCATTTAGCATTTTTACGAGTCTATCAGTATTTGCCATCATCACTTCCACTAGCAACAGTTTTACCTGCATATGAGAGAGATTATATTTAATAAACTTTGCAACCATGGAGGATCAACTCTCTACTAAGTTATGTAACAAATATGAGTGATCAAAATTAGGGATTTATTATGGTGATATAAAGGAACAAAAGCCAATAAAAAACCATGTAATCCGTGTTTTCCTGGTGGCTATGCTTATAACTTCTGAACCATTGCTTATCATTTCTAAAAGAAGATATTGACATTCACATTGAAAGAAATAATTTTATCTGTTTCAAGGGCAGTCCATTTTTCTTTTTTATAACAGAAATGTATCCATTAGTATTGAATTTGATTGAAGGCAACTCTTTTTTCCATAAATATGAAAATAAAATAAAAGTGGAAGAGAGCATACTAGCTTTTAGGGGGCATTTTGCAGAAGATGGTTCACAAATTTGTAAAATCACATGAGATAGCATATGTCTCTTTAACCAAGCAAAGTGGCCAATTTTGTATCAGTTCCAACACTGTAATGGCCAACAAATCTCTGCTTCATATGAATAGCCACTTCAGGCAGCATGAATTGTAGGAGCACCCCAAAATAATAAATAAATAAAAATCCACTAGAAAGCCTAAAATACGAAATCAAAATAAAGCAAAAACTTTGAAAGCATGATGTTACCTGTTTTATGCAATCTGAAGAATTAAAATCCCATAAAGAGTATTGGATTCAACATCATGTTCCTCGAATATTTGATGTTTCAAAGTCCAACTCCTCATCATCATCAAAATCATCCATCTTTTAGCCTCTGAATGACTATCTAGTATCTACTACCTATTAAAGGCTTTAAGAATTGCAAGAGCCTCATTGTCCATCTCAATATTATCTTCCTCAATCATTTTAAGAATACGGAAAGGAGGTTTTCCAACAGAAAGGTGCATTCTAAGCAATATTTTGTACAATGATATATTTACAAGACCAAAATCACGGATATCTCTTATAAACTCATTTGCATATTCAAAATTTTTATGCTTCTCCAAATACTCAGCAATAGCTAATATAAGTCCATGTGATGGCCTCCAGTTACAATCTTTCATCATTGCCAAAGCTCTCTTCATAGCAACAATGGCCTTGTCCATTTTTTGGCTTTTGACAAACCCTTCAATGAGAATCTCCCAAGTCTTGTAGTTAGGACTACCACCCTTCTCCAAAGTGTGGATATGTAATGACTCAGCTTCTTCAATTAATCCTTTTCGCATATATGCACCCAAAAGAACATTAGAGACTCTGATATCATACTTTTGACAGTTAGATTCCCATTCAGTGAAGATTCTCTTTGCTTGCACAATGTCCCCGAGCTTCACCAAAGATGTTAGAATGCAAATATAGTTGGTACAACTAATTCTTCCAGAAACCGCCTTACTTGCTTCCCATGACTGCAAGACTTCCTCCTTTTTCCCCAAAGAGGTGTACAAGGTTATTAGGAAGAAGTAACCAAGACGGTTATAGGTAGATAGTTTTGCTTTAGCATATTTTAGAACCACAATTGCTTTCTCGGATTGCCCTGCTTTCATATAAACATTTGCTAAAGTAGCAAGACTGCTCCACCCCACTTGAACATTAACATCATTTTGCATTAATCTAAAAACCTTCTCTACAGCTGCAACCCCGTGTCCTCCTCCCTCACCACAAGCATTCATCCAAAGGTTGTAAGACAGAACATTGCAAGGTATTCTATTTCGCTTCATCTGCTCGATAACAAGGGGCACCTTCATATACTCACATGTAGCCAAATACAATTTCATCATCTCATTGTAAGGGTGAGGGCTAACCACTAGCCCCAATTCATAGAGCTTCACCATTAAAGTCTCAGCTCTATTTGTATCCCTAGCTCTTACATAAGCATGAAGAAGCGGGAGACAAGCAGCTTTCTTAGCAGCTGTGTCAGGTATACTGAGAAAGTATTCTTCAGCTTCCATTAGACCATAATTTTTAACAATTAATTCCAATTTCATAGCATGATCAGCCGGGATCATACAGAAATCCTTCTGGCTTTCCATCCATTTCAATACCTGTTCAAAACAATAATCAACCAATTTAAATAACTTAACAATCAAATGCTTAGTGAATCCATAATCTGCACTGCAATGGCATATTCATCCGATCATTGATATCAATAACACTTCAGGTATCACATCCACTCCATTAGATGACCCAAAAAAAAAAATCATACTAGCTACAATTTAATGTCCAAATTCTAACTCAAAGGCACATTTACCACAAATCTTAGGCATGAGCATGTCTAATAACATTATGTCAACAAGAGGAACAAGAGGCATTGCATTAGGAGAAAACAGAGAAAAGTACAGCACCAAAAATCTAAATAAATTTAAGCCTTTCTAAGGAACAAACAGTATTCAACAGATAAATAATAAACACAGGCATCAATTCTCAAACCCCCACCCCCCAAAATTGAAGCGCTAGCTGTAGGAATAGTAGTATATCAGTTCCTTTATTTCTGTATACAGTAGAGATTTAAACACAGTAATAACTGATATGTAATAGTCACAGTTCAAATACTCCCTTTGTCGCTTTGGAAACTCAATACATCCTTGGATCATTATTTCTGGATGCACACTTTGGAGATTTGATTCATACAATGATCAAATGATGTGCTGAATTTCCAGAGCGACATTATACACTACTTTTAACAATGGCTTTAATAACTGAAATTCACACTTAACTGAACTTAAATGTTAAATCACCAATTCACCATATGTCAATATGTGTCTCCATACAAATTCTGTTCATTAAAGAAGAAAACCAAACCTCGAGCGCGTGGAGGTAGCGCTTCGAATTGAAAAAGCTCCTGGCAATGCTTCTGAGCTCAAAGTGCGAAAAACTGTTACGCTGAAGCGCGTGTAACGGACTCAGTTTGCGCGATTTCAACACTTCCCGAATTCCATTCCTCTTCGCGTCGCCGGCACGTTCATGCCTTAACGACTCCACCTCTGTCGCGTACGATGCAGAAGAAGCGCGTGAAGCTGACGCGGGGATCCACGGGCTTCGCGCGCCGAATACATGACCGATTCTAGAAACAGAAAATATGAAGATAGTAAAATAAAAAGACAAGAAATGAAACATTTGAATTGGAGAGTTAAAGATGAGAAGAAGCGATTGGGATTTTGGTTTTGGAAGTTATTACCGGTTGATCCCGGTGAGGAGGAGGGAGCGGTTTGTCATACGGAAGATACGGCGTCGTTTTTTGAAGTCGAAGGTGAAGATTGCGTTATGGAAGCGGGTTCATTACTTGGTTAATGAATTAGATTAGAAAGTACATACTACATAGTAAGAGCATTTGAGTTATGTTGAAGTGGGAAGGTAGTGCGAGGAAGTAGCAACTACTATGGCCCCCAGTGAGAGTTTCAATGGGTCGTAAATTAGAATTTTATTTAAGAGTTTATATAATTTGTCATAGTAAAATTTAAATATTTCACATTTATTTAAGTAGATTAATAAATTAATTATTAGAGCAACTTAATTTGATTAGTCTCTTGTCTTTGAGTATTGGTCTGTGTATTAGATAATAGACTTTAAATTTTGGTGTCCATTTCAAATTACTAAAATTTAAATAATTGTAATATATTTCACATTTTACAATTTTAGAAGACTAACACAACTACACTAAAAAAAACTATAGTAATATTTAAAAAATCAACTATCGTACATATACACACCAAATTTATTATTTTTATAAAATATATATCAAAAATAATATTTCATATATGTAAATATTAACTAACAATAACAACAACAAAATTTTGTTTTATTAAATGGAGTCAGCTACATCCAGTAGTAAAACTTAAAAAAAAAATTTTGAGAGGGACAAAAATTTTGATGTAAAAATTTTATAATAGTATTTATATTAAAAAATTTATAAATATAATTATTTTTAAGTCTGTACTAATATGATAATAAATAAATAATTATAAAGATAAAAATTATAAAATACTTAATTTTTTAAAAATGATATAAAAGGATATAATTATTTAGAACTTAGTTTGAAAAATCAAAATTTTAAAGATTGTAACTTCAAAATTTTGTATCAATTTACACAAATATAATAATACTAATATTTATTGAATACAATAATACTACCTTTTAATTTTTACAATGATATTGAATTTAATTATGTTAAAATTTGTCAAAACCCATTTCAACCATTAATCATTATATTTAAAGTAAAATATTTGAAGTAATTGCGAGATAAAGTTATTAGTTTGAAAGAAAGGATAGATAATAATTATGAAAGAGGAAAGCATTGTACTATTTTGTTTTTGGGCTGGATTTTTCTAGCCCCAAACTCTTGAAGGATTATCATGTGTTCATAACACGTAGCAGAAGAAAAGAAGATAATCCTAAAGATCTATTTTGTGTTTAAACTTTATTTCAATAATAAATATATAGTAGATTAGATCTAAATACCTGAGTACGCTAGTAAAAATCTTTTTCTCTTTCGATGGTACGAAGGCGCTATGCGTATCCACACCGAGACCAACCTTTGCTGTCAACTCCTTGACCAATGGACATCTGATCTAAATTGAGAACCTCTTTGCAACTCTTTGCACACCATAAAATTCTTCTCTAAGAATTAGGCTTACATACATTTATGTGTATAGAGGTAAAGAAATAAAACTCTTGTTATTCTCTCCACTTTCCTGTATTCTTGACGTACATATATATAGTATGAGATTTGTTACTGATTTTAAATTTGATTCTCAATTCAAATTTAAATCATATCTTGAAATTTCAAATCTGAATCATTCAAATTTTATGAATCATATCATAACTTAATTTGAAAACGAAATCAGTTAAGATCTCATCCAAATTTAGAAATAGAATAACTAATTATTCTCAAATCTATTCTATTATATAAAAATCGGATGTCTGCACTTAATGATGGAGCTGACGTGACATGCTCTAGAGAGTGTTTCCCGATTTAATTATTTTAACTCATTCAATACAATTTATTACTATAACTTAATTATATCAGCTAATTGATTTGATTAGATATTTAAATATTAATATAATTTATTATAATATATATTACTTAATTAATTTTACTACATATTATATTTGTTATATAGTTAATTAATTTATTCATTTATAAAGTCTGAAATAAAAAAATAATTATTATTTATTCTAATTGAATTCATTAAATTTAATTATACATTATATACGAATTAATAATAATTTGTAAATCACTTTATATTATATATTAACAAAAATTATATATGTCTCAATGTTAATTAAATATTATATACGCACAGAAAAATAAATACAAAGATGATTTATATAATATTAATAATATTATATTAGCACGGTAATTTTTTTGTTTGATATATAGTATTAATAATGATAATATTATTATATAGTATTATATAAACTTTCTAATATTAGTATAGAAAAATGGAAAATTATTTCTTATGGCAATCATTCTTAGTAGAATAGTGTGTCCTTTATATAGTATTGATAACAAGTGCAATTACCCGTGCCATGCACGTGATAAGATTGAAATTATAATTTTAAATTATTTTTAAAATAATTTAAATTATAATAATTTGATTAATAAAAATTAATATGTTATGCATTGTTTGTTTTTTTTTAATTTAGTAATTGGATTAACTCTAAAATAGTTATTATCGATTTTAATAATCTACTTTCTTCAATAATCAAACATATATACTGAATGTATCATAAATATATAGTAATAGTTTAATCTATCCACAAATATTGGCTATTATCACACTCTAAAACAAATTAAATATAAAAGCTATTAGCACGTGCTTATAAATCTATAAAATTGCACTGTTTTTAATTTGTGCAAGGGTTTATTTATCAAATAAACTTAAAATATAAACAAAAAATATTTATAAAATAGACCTAGCATCACTTGAAAGAATCATAGAAAATAATCAACTTACCTTATCATAAGAACCATTTCTATGTAAGTCGTGTTGTTCTTGTCAAATTTGGATGAGACTTTTCATAATCTTATAATTCTTGCCTTTATTTTTCAAACTTTTTTATTATATAATCTATCATAGATAATACTGTTGATAGAATCGTAGTTAATATCCTTTAGGTATGAAAAAAAAATAAACAGAAGAAGTTCTATGTCTGAGGTACGAATTTTTTAGATGATAAATAATTGTAACAATTCACTATTAATCCTTCTATATATATACACACTAATTATACACGGTAATAGTTAACAAATATTTTCAATGGAGATACTTACTCAATATATTATCGACATTAATTATATGCCAATATTTTAGGAAAAAGCTAAAAGAGGAGATATATAAATATATAATATTATTGCTATATAGGAAGCATACATAAATTGTTACATTTTTTATTATGTTATACAACTTAAAATTATACTATCTGTTAATATTAATCCTAGATACTTGCTATAATATATAAAATTTAATTATGAATCTAAATAATAAAATAGATAACATTCAATATTTTTTTTTTCTTTTTACATTCAATATTACTGTAATATAAAAAGTAAAATAAATAATAAAAAATATGAGAAAAAATAAAACATATAATTAAAATTCAATTTGTTATCTAATTAATCTTGTGTCCATACGATATAACTTTACAAAAATGTTATGAATCACAATCTTTTTTATTCTACAAAAAAGAAAAATACTATATGTAGCCTTTAGTAGTACAAAAAATAATTATAAAAATTAATTATTGATATTGATATAATCATAATTGATTATTAATACTCTAATTTTTTAAAATATTTTACTTTTTTAAAATACAATGCATGTACCGTGTAGACTTTATTATTATTATTATTATTATATTATTATTATTATTATTATTATCCACTAATTGATATTAAATTAAATGGGTCACTATTAATGTGTGCATCAATTATCTCCTAATAAAATTATTGCACTGAATGAGAATTAGAACTATATCAATTGATATAATTAGAATGATTAAAAATATTGATGATTTATAAGTAGTTTAATAACGCATTAAATATTAATTTGATATAATTATAATGAAGATATTTCTTAAATTAATATAATCATGCATTATTCATGAGCTAATTGTAATATAATTAAAATAAATTTATTTAAAAAAAATTCATGTATAATTTTCAGAAATTATAATAATTTTTTATTTATATATATGTATATATTAATTTTGTTAAATAATTCTCTCTCTCTATATATATATATAAATAAAAAATATATGAATTATATTTTGTTAAACTCCATGTTACAGCTATTAAAAATATTTAAATCACATATATTAATTTTTTTGTATAATTATTTTGTTTATATATATGATTTTTTATTCTACAATCGTGCAATAATATTTTTTTATAATATTATTGCTATATATGAAGCAGCTTTATATACTATAATTATATCAAATTTAATTATGACTGTAAATAAATAAAATAGGAAACAATCAAAACTAATTTTTTTATAGTCAAAATTTACTGTAAATATAAAAATAAAATCACTAATGATTAAAAATTGAGTAGAAAATAAAAATTCATAAGCTAAATTCAATTTGTTAACTAATTAATTTTATGTCCATAAATATTTTTATTATTATATATTGATTAAAACTATGAATACATACTAATAAAATTTACATACAAATGAGAATTAGAACTATCAATTATATTAATATATAAATTCAAAATTATTATTATTATTATTATTATTATTATTATTATTATTATTATTATTATTATTGAGTAATGATGATAATTTATGTGATAATTAATATTACCTATAAAATATCTAAAATTAAATAATATTCAAGTATAATTATGTGACAATTATAATTCAAAAATTACTGTATATGAAGTCACGTGAATTATTATTATAATTGATATATAATTACTATATTACTACATATTCTCAATCTTATCGGTTGTATCAATTTAACTATATCAATTATATTCAAATTAGTAGTCAATTATTTTTATGAAAATTCTTGCTATAATTAGGTTATACTTATGAGCTTGTATTGTATTAATTGTTATAATTAATTTAATAAAGATATTTATTAAGTATATATGTTATCTATATTAATTATATGCCAATATTTGTAAGAATGAGTTTAAAAAAGTGATATATAAATATATATAATATTATTGTTATATAAAAAATAGTTTTAAATAATATTAAATATTAATTTGATATAATTATAATAAAAATATTTTTATAAAATAATATAATCATACATTATTCATGAGCTAATTATAATGTAATTAAATGTATAATATTATTCTATATATTTATTTACCGTCATGATTTGATTTGATTATTTTCTAATTTATTTACTTACATAAATAATTAAAATATAACATAACTATCGTAATTATTATAATTTTATAATAATTATAATTAACATATTTTATCATAATTAAATATTAATTTGATATAATTATAATGAAAAAATTTCCTAAAAATATAATCATACATTATTTATGAGCTAATTATAATACAATTAAAGATATTATTATATCATAATGTCTACTATATTATTATAATATCAAAAGATACATATTTTATTATTTTTTATAGATAAAATCGGTTTTTATTGGCAACTAAATTGTGTTTAGGTCAACGAAAATTATATGTTTAGGTAGAGATTTTTTGTCAAATATAATGAAAATACAAATAAAGAAATAAAGGATAAAAATAAACTTAAATAATATATCTGACACCACTTCATTTTATTAATTATTAAATTATTTAAAAATAGTACATCCACAAAAAATACTCATAATATATAAATTAAGGAAATAATTTAAAATTTTTAATTATAATTTAATCAAATACTAATATTAAAACCAAATTACTTAACCAATATTGAATCTATTCTAGTTCTTAGTCACGTATAATATAGAGTCATTCTCGTAACGATAACCAACTGAAATAACATCGTAAATATCAACATTTAGAATTCGTGCAAATTCAAACCATCCTCTTGTTAAATAAGCTTTATCATCCGCTATCCATGCAATGCGGTAAAGTATAGAATTGCCACACCAAGAAATCAAATTAACCCTTATTCCTCTCAATAGCATTGCATGCATGCAAAAGAAAGCCAGTAATTTCTAAAAAAAATCACAATATGTTATAAAATTATTCTAATAATGAACAATTTAAAATAAGAAAATTTAAATGTATTACCAATCGTTGAAATTGCATATCCAAGTTTGTCACGAATTTAGCAAAACTGAACTTAAACTGAGAGAATTCAATCTCATTATGTGCTCCACTTTGAAGATTTTCGGGCAGACGTAAAAAGCATGGAGGGGATGGAACTTGAACTTGCCCTATAAAATTTCGTGGATGCAATTCCTCAATAAAAAATCGAGCTCCTCTCAAGAAAGCTAACTTTAACCAGATTCCATTAGGTTGGTCATAATAGGTGAGTAGATCCAACCTTCTTTCGGTAAAGTAGAGATTATTGCCCCTTCTTTGAACGCTTACATCCATGTAGTTGGAACCTGAATCAGTGAAGACAACTCGATGAGGTATTTCATGGATGTGATGCATTGTAAACGATTGTGGTAAAAGACAATTGAACTGGAACATTAGACGATAGAATAATTTAGAGTAATAACAATTAATAAATTATTAAAAGAATAATATAATAGAATGAGTATATGAAAAATATTATAAAAATTATAAATTGTACCTTAAAAGGATCAACTTCAATAAAAAACGAAAAATACATTTATTCTATGAAGTAGTAAAAAAATACTAAATATAAAATTATGAGCTGACTCTCAAATTTAGATTCATGTACCACAGAAAAACACTATTTATAGACCTTAGTAAAACAAAAATAAATATGTAAATTACTTATTATTAAGGCAATTTTTTATTATGTACAATAATTACGTATTATAATTGATGAGTAGTTTAATAGTGCATTAAATATTGATTTGATATAATTATAATAAAGATATGTTCCTAAATTAGTATAATTATATATTATTCATTAAATATTAATTATAATATAATAATATAATTATAATAAAGGTATTTTTTATAAAATAATTTAGAATAGATGAAAAATTTTATTCATTTTGGAGGGAAAACGGATTCACGAGAGATCGACACGTCACCCTTATTAGCTGAGGGAAAACCCAGTTTTAGTATATTAAGTAGATTGTTGCTTAATTTAAAGTAATTGTATGTTAGTATCTTAAATTTATTTTCAATAATGACCTAAATAGATAAATCTAATTGAATTGAATGATTATATAAAATATTTTATATTATTAATATACTAAAATTAAATTTATTTTTTGTACAGAATTTTATAGGTAAATTTTATACAAGATTAAGTAATTTTTTATTTTTTTATTTGTTTTATCTATGTTACTTTATTTAATTTTAAGTAGTGTCATATTTACAATTACCGCCAATATGATATTTTATAAAATATGAAAATCAATTTTTTTATAATTTAAATACCAATGTTTGAATAGAAGAACTTAACAGACTCACAATGTGAGAGAGAGAAATTTACCTAGAGAAAAGAAACTCGGCATGAGAATGGTGGCGACGGGCTCAACAACGACGGTAACGGGATGAGCAGCGATGATGACATAAGCTGTGAACAGTGACGGACCCAGAAAAATTTAGTAATGGGAACAAAATATAATAAAATTTAGGTATAGATATTTTTTTGCTTCCCACGATATTCAACAAGTTAAGGACTAATCCGTCATAAATTTGAATTCCATTTAAGAAGTTATAATTGGCCGGCAACGAGTTTCTATACATACGAGACAGAATTCGAACCCTCAATACTTATTTAAGCGGACGACTAAGTTGATCACTTGATCAATCTAAATTGGTTTAGATATATTCAAAAATTAAAATTAGAACTATCTAATACATATTGATAAGAACTAGAAATATACATACAATCATTATTATAATATTTAAAATAATAAAAATATAATTTCATACACATAGTATAATATTTAAAATAACAAAAAAATATTTATAAGGACTTTTTTTATTTTTAACATGATTAAATATTTTTTTTATATATTTTTAAACAATTATTTTACTTAATTGTCAAATCTACTTATTATAATTTTTATAGTATAAATAAATTTTTTATCCAAAATAATTACAGTATATTAATACATAGATAATATATTTTTTATCTTAAACAATTTTTAAAAAATCACTAATAATTTAAGTTGTATTTAATTAGAAAACTAAGTTTTAATTTAATTATTAATTAATTATCACTAATTTTTGAGTTTATTTATTTATTTTTCATACTAAATCAAATTTAACAATATAATTATTATTATGTGTTAAGTTTAACAAAATATTTTTTAACATAAAATACAAAATAACTATTTATATTTTATTTTGAGACAAATCTATTCTATCTATTCTATTATATAAAAATTAGATGTCTGCACTTAATGATGGAGCTGACGTGGCATGCTCTGCAAAGTGTTTTCCGATTTAATTATTTTAACTCATTCAGTACAATTTATTATCATGACTTAATTATATCAGCTAATTGATTTGATTAGATATTTAAATATTAATATAATTTATTATAATATATATTACTTAATTAATTTTACTACATTAATTATAATTTGTTATATTAGTTAATTAATTTATTCATTTATAAAGTCTGAAATAAAATAAATAATTTATTGTTTATTCTAATTGAATTCATTAAATTTAATTATACATTATATACGAATTAATAATAATTTGTAAATCACTTTATATTATATATGTATTAACAAAATATTATATATGTCTTAATGTATTAATTAAATATTATATACGCACAGAAAAATAAATACAAAGATGGTTTATATATTATTAATAATATTATATTAGCACGGTAATTTTTTTTGTTTTGATATCATATAGTATTAATAATGATAATATTATTATATAGTATTATATAAACTTTCTAATATTAGTATATAAAATTGGAAAATTATTTCTTATGGCAATCATTCTTAGTAGAATAGTGTGTCCTTTATATAGTATTGATAATTGTTGCTTAATTTAAAGTAATTGTATGTTAGTATCTTAAATTTATTTTCAATAATGACCTAAATAGATAAATCTAATTGAATTGAATGATTATATAAAATATTTTATATTATTAATATACTAAAATTAAATTTATTTTTTGTACAGAATTTTATAGATAAATTTTATACAAGATTAAGTAATTTTTTATTTTTTTATTTGTTTTATCTATGTTACTTTATTTAATTTTAAGTACGTCATATTTACAATTACCGCCAGTATGATATTTTATAAAATATGAAAATCAATTTTTTTATAATTTAAATATCAATGTTTGAATAGAAGAACTTAACAGACTCACAATGAGAGAGAGAGAGAGAGAGAGAGAGAGAAATTTACCTAGAGAAAAGAAACTCGGCATGAGAATGGTGGCGACGGGCTCAACAACGACGGTAACGAGATGAGCAGCGATGATGACATACGCTGTGAACAGTGACGGACCCAAAAAAATTTAGTAATGGGGACAAAAATATAATAAAATTTAGGTATTGATATTTTTGTTGCTTCCCACGATATTCAACAATTTAAGGACTAATCCGTCAAGAATTTGAATTCTATTTAAGAATCTACAATTGGCCGGCAACGAGTTGTTATACATACGTGACAGAATTCGAACCCTCAATACTTATTTAAGCGGACGACTAAGTTGATCACTTGATCAATCTAAATTGGTTTAGATATATTCAAAATTTAAAATTATAACTATCTAATACATATTGATAAGAACTAGAAATATACATACAATTATTATTATAATATTTAAAATAATAAAAATATAATTTCATACACATAGTATAATATTTAAAATAAAAAATATTTATAAGGACTTTTTTTATTTTTAACATGATTAAATATTATTTTATATATGTATTTTTAAACAATTATTTTACTTAATTGTCAAATCTACTTATTATAATTTTTATAGTATAAATAAATTTTTTAACCAAAATAAATACAGTATATTAATACATAGATAATATATTTTTTTATCTTAAACAATTTTTAAAAAATCACTAATAATTTAAGTTGTATTTAATTAGATAACTAAGTTTTAATTTAATTATTAATTAATTAACTAATATAATATAATTAATTATCACTATTTTTTGAGTGTATTTATTTATTTTTCATACTAAATCAAATTTAACAATATAATTATTATTATGTGTTAAGTTTAACAAAATATTTTTTAACATAAAATACAAAAGAACTATTTATATTTTATTTTGAGACAAATATAATATAATAAGTGGTATATATGTATATAAGTATTAATTTTTTTTCAAAAAATTTTGTGGGGGCAAATGCCCCCTCTATATTAAACGTGGGTTTGTCTCTGGCTGTGAAGGAAGATGGGAGTTGTGAATAGGTAAGCGGCGATGGACTCAGCAACAACATGACAGGAGCTATGCGATTTTTTTTGAAGAAGTCGAGAAGAAGAAGATTTTAGGTGAGGATGATTGAGTTTATCTTGCATGACTATAGAATATAGACTGAAGCTATGAATCATGTGTGATGTGAGGCAAATCCTAATTACTAAAAAGTGTTTATAAGTATATATTCGGGGCGGGTACACCTTAAACCCGACGATACCTGTTTTAAGCAAAATCTGTCCCGACTCGAGTCAAGTTATTACCTTTTTCATCCGGGTATAGACGGGTCGGGTACCTACATATTCGAAAACTCCTGCCAAGTCTAAACACGTATTGATACTCCTTTTATTAAGGGTTTATCGCTAGCCAATGGATTGCTATATACACAAGGCGAGATTCTAACTCCTAATAGTTGTTTAAGCGGACGAGTGAGATGATCACTTAACAAACTCAAATTGATTAAAATAAATACTAATTATTTTTAATATTTTAATATTAAAAATTTTAAGAGTTTGATTTTAATTATAACTTTATAAAATATTTATAATAATTATTATTATATATATTATTTAATTTTTTAATAAAATTTTTAATATAATTTTATGTATTATCCCGTACAAGGTACGGGAACATACACTAGTCTCATTTAATATTCTCAATTATCATACTATTATTATATTTTTGGTGCTAGCAAAAAATATAATAATATTCTATCTGAATTAATATAATTATTTATTTGATCAAATCAAAATAATAATTAAATAATTCTATAACAAAGATTAGAACACTCGTTAGTGTGTGACCCCATAGGTTCAATACTAAGCGGGTAGTAAATTAGTCATACTAAATTTACTAATCAAGGTTGGCGTCTAGCAACACTCCTCAACGACCCGATAGTATGGAGTAATATATTTTTACTAAGAACCTTAGAAGAACAAAGTATAATTCCTTCCATCTTTTCAACTCTTGGTTAACTCTTAGAGTATGGTTTAATTGTCAAACTCTAACTTGTTACCATTATTATAATGAATTGTGAATGACCTAAGAAACTCATTTCTTCATTCATTCAATCCCCTTGGACAAGGTTTTATTCATCTCAGTCATTATAATTATAGAGTTCAAACTCTTTACTGAGAGTTGATGGATTCCTTATTGACTAATCATTAATTCTACAAGTATTTAAATCATATCCAATATCCATTCAACTAGCACCCTAGGGTGTTAGGTGTCCGGAATGAAAGTATAATAAATACATTGTTAATTACTATGACACTCACAGGTCAAAGGAAACTCTATTACTATGTTCATCTTGAGAATATTCTATTGACAAATATGCGATAATTATAACCATTAGGAATTCTCAGAGTCAGTCAGTTCAATGGTCATATCTCTATATGCACCATCTATATATATAATTTAATAAATGAGATCTATTAATCTTCATTCAATGAAGACCATTATATATATATTGATCTTTTCGGATTATTAATGTCCTTTTTAATAATTCTATGACCAAGAACAATTTATATTAAATTATAAAAGATTTATCTCTCAATATTATGATCACTATCACAATGATAAATTTCTAAATTTAATCAAGGACCTTATTATATTAACATTTTAATATAATAATAACAAATTATTTGACACGTGACTGATTGGATTGTGGTCATACTATTTATTCCCAACAACTCTAACAAAAAAAAGTAAAATATTTGTGTGAAAGGTGAGAATGGGCATCAAACACGTTTAGTTATGAGCATCAAACCTCAACCAAGTGAGCTACTTTTTTTTTTAAGGTAAAACTACTAATTATTTTATAAAATCTTTGGGGATCATGGCCACCTTTTATCCAAACTAAGCTCCACTTTTGGGGAGTTTTTTTAGGTGGAGAAAGTATAATCAAGACCTTAGGCTCCGTTTGGTAACAAAGATACAAAAGAATTGACACAAACACAAAGATATAACAATACATAGACATAAACATACATATTTTTTTTATTGTGTTTAGTAATAATATACACAACAATATACTAAATTTTTATTCATATCAAATACTAAATTTATTCTTATCAGAAACACCACTACTACCACCACCCTCAACATCTACAACCACCATTATCATCAATACGACTATCATCATCATCATCTATAATTAACAAAAAAATTTGAAATAAATTTATTAACAATAATTATTGTCTATTCCAAAAAAAATTGACAAAGAAAAGCAACTAGTAATCACAGTAACAATCAACCAAAATTAAAAAAAAAAATCAAGAGAATGAGAGATGGGGTGACCGCAATAGAATGGGAGAAGAAGGCAATGACGGCTGCGAGTTGTTGGAAGGCGATGGCAGTTGTGAACGGAGGAAGACAAGTAATAAGAGCGTTCCTGTGTTGCAAGGGGCGGGCGCTGTGAGGTGCTGGGCCACGAGGGGTGAATGACGATGGCGTTGAGGTGCTGGGTCACGAGGGTGGACGATGACGGCTCTGCGACGGCGCAGTGACTTGCTACTCGTGAGGGATGTTGCGACTGTTTAGTGGTGGGTGACAGATCTTAATGAGTGGCTAGGAATGGCTGCAGCAATGGTGGTAGAGGGAGGAGTGATTAAGGGAAGATAATAGAGACAGAAGAAGATGGAGGAGGGAAGAGGGAAGAGGGAAGAGGGAAGACAGAAGAGAAGAGAAGAAGAAACGTGATTAGGGTTAAAATTGGAATTTAAAAGAAAAAAATTAGTATTTTGTGTCTATGTCTTAGTGTCCCAACTTATAGGTAGTACACAAATTTTGTGTATTCATGTTCATCTATGTCATCCCGTATCTATCAAGTTTTTATGTCTTACTAAACCAAATGGAAGACGTGTGTTAGAATAACTATTTAGAATACAATAGATAATAAACATCTTCTCAAAAAATTAGTTTAATTTTTGGGTTCACCAAGGATCGAACTCTTAACCTTTTGGATCTAGCGCTTTAATACCATGTCATGATACCACTAATTCCAAAAGCTTCAGGAGAAAATGTAATACTAATGATTATATCTCTAATACTCCATAAACCTCCATTGTACACATTGTATAAATATTTCATTGGCTCCTCATACTTTCCCTATCCAGAAATATAGAGAGCGGCCCACAAATAGTAGATTGTATTATTGTAACAATTGGGGCAAATGTAAATATAAGCTAACCTGATAGTCATGTTAATATTATCCTTTTTGCAACGTTTTGTTTTTATACTATTATTATTATTATTATTATTATTATTATTATTATTATTATTATTATTATTATTATTAGCTATAATTATTAATGTTATTATCATTGTCTTAATTGCCAATATTACGATAATAATAATATTATTAGGTTATAAGTCTAACAAAAATAACCTTAAAAAATTAAAACCAAAAACTGTAATTCTAAGTCTTAACTCAAAGATGTATATTTAATTTTTTTAATAAATATTTATTAATTTAATTATAATATAATTATTTTTTTATTATTATATACCTATCTATTTAGTTGATATATTAGTTTTCTTCTTACAATTAATATTTTGTTTCGAAACAAAATTAATTAATAATTTATTATTCATTCTTACTTCATTTTTATTTAATAATCATATTATTATACCTATATATATATATATATATATATATATATATATATATTAATTTTTGGTTTTATCTCGAGTGTTGTGCACTCTAAATATATACATATACGTAGATATAATACATTCCAAATGCATTTAGAATTTTTTTAAGGTATTTCATCTCGAATACATAGTATAACTTCTGTACTTATTTATCTTTTACCTTTTGTATTTGAAATGTATAATGATAATTTAAAAAATACATGTTGCATATTTTAATAAATAAAATATTTAAATGATTCAAAATAAAAAAATCTATATTTTTGTTATCAAACTAATAATATAATATTAATACAAATATCAATTTTAAATTTTAAATTTAATTATAACTAGCAAATAATACGTGATATATTTTGGTTATCAAACTAATAATTAATAATAGTATATAAGAAAAATAGAGTGACTAATTTTTTTTATATAGAGTAAATTGGTGTGTAATGCACAGCTATTAAAAAAGTTGGTATTTTTTTTTAATATGGAGTTAATTTTTTTAGAATTGTTATTAAACAAATTAGAGAGTCAAATTTTTTGAGGAAAGAAAAAAAATCTAAAGGATCGATTTAGATGAGATATACAAATTTAAAGGTTAGATTTATATATTAAAAATTTTAAAAAATTTACATACATAAATCTAAATCTCATATTTGTGTATTATAAAAATTTAAAAAATTCAGGTACACAAATATATGAGAATTAGATTTATATTTTAAATAATAAATTTGTTAGTTAAATTTATATCCTTTCTATCCTAGTTATACACATCATACTTTAATAATATTATAAAATATTATTATTTTTTTAATATTAAAATTAAAAAGTGAAATAAAATAGATGATAAAGAGAAAAAGATAAAAAAAGAAAAAAAACTTAATTTTAATTTTTTTAATTACAACAAAAAAGTATCATATCATGTATTTTTGTTATAAAATTAATAATATATAATAAAATATATAACAGATATTTGTATTAACAAAAGTCCGTTCAAGCCCAATAAACAACTCACCAGTGACTTCATACAACTGCAATCAAAGTCATGGTTTATTATAAACCAAAAAGAGAACAAAGAGAACATAGTTTATTTGCTTTGTCAAATTGATACCGATTTACTATTATTAAAATTTTGGGGCTGAAGTAGATATAATTATAATTCTTGTACGGCATAAATGATAGCCACAAATTTAGAATATTTGTTCATAGACCTTAAAGGACTGGAAGATACTTTTTCCACCATAGACAATTTCCGTTTTTGGCTACATGAATTAAATGATGTCATTGAGCTCTATCATGTATCATGTCTATAGAAAGACCGTTTACATGTAGATCTCGTTTGACCATCTCATAGATAGTCTTCTTAGATTTTCTTCTATATTTCACCCCTTATCCATCTTTCATCTTATCCATCCTCCTAACTAGGTGCTCTATCAGTCTTCTTCTCACATGTCCAAACCACCTGAGACGTAATTCTACCATCTTTTCCACAATAAGTACTACTCCAACTCTCTCTCTCTTATATCTTCGTTCCTTATTCTATCCAATCGCATATGACCACTCATCAATCTCAACATCTTTATCTCTGCCATACATAACTTATGTTCGTGCTCCCCTTTAACCGCCCAACACTCTATACCATAAAGCATAATCAGTTTGATAGATTGCGATAGAAATTATCTTTAAATTTTAAAGACACTTTTTTTGTCACATATTAAACCAGACGCACTCGGCCATTTTTCATTTTAACAAACCTGCTTGGATCCTATGATTTAGATCTTGTTCAATCTCTTCATTATCCTGTATGATGCACCTAAGATATTTAAAATTTTTAACTTTTCGTAAGATGTTTTCTCCAATCTTCACCTCTGTATTAGAGTTTTCCTTCGGTGACTGAAATTACATTCCATATATTCTGTTTGCTACGGCTTATGTGCAGACTATACATTTCTAAAGTTTCTCTTTATAAATCCAACTTCTTATTTACGTCTTCCCTTGACTCTCCCATAAGGACGATATCATGGACAAAAAACATGCACCATAGCACATGCTTTTGGATATGCTCTATAAGTATTTTCCAGACTAATGTGAAAAGGTATAGACTTAAGGATGATCCCTGGTGTAATTCTATACCAATAAAAAAATTTTTTGTTACACCATTTTGAGTTTTCACACTAGTTGTAGCCCATCATACATGTCTTTGATTATACGAATATATGTGATCCTTACTATCTTTCTTTCTAAAACCTTCCTTGACACCCTATCGTACGCTTATTCCAAATCAATAAATACCATATGTAGATCCCTTTTATTACTATGATAGCTATTCATCATCCTTCTTAACAGGTATGTAGCTTCAGTTGTGGATCTACCTGACACAAAACCAAATTGGTTCTCTATTACTTGTGTCTCTTGTCTCAACCTTCGTTCTATCACCCTTTCCCATAACTTCATGGTATGATTCATGAGCTTGATCCCTCTATAGTTTTCGCAACTCTATATATTCCACTTATTCTTGTAGATAGGTACCAAGGTGTTCTTTCTCCATTCATCTAATATTTTCGTTGACATTAAAATCTCATTAAAAAGTTTGGTTAACCAACTGATACCTTTCTCTCCAAGGCCCTTCCAAATTTCAATCAGAATATTATTGGGTCCTACTGCCCTATCATTTTTCATCCGCTTTAAAGTCTCTTTTACCTCGAATTTTCGAATCTTTTTATAGTAGTCAAAATTTTGATCTTCTTCTCTCGTGCATAACCAACCAAGACTTGAAATAGTCTTCTGTCTTTTTTTAAATAACTCGTAGAAGTAGCTCTTTTACCTTTTATTGATCTTCTCATCTTGAACCAAAACCTCTCCGTCTTTATCCTTTATGCACTTAACTTGATCCAAGTCTCTCGTTCTTCTTTCACAGCTCTTTGCGATTCTATATATACCTTTTTCTCCTTTCTTCGTGCCTAAAAACTGGTAGAGACCCTTATATGTTCTTGTTCTTGCTTCACTTATAGTTACTTTTGTCTCTTTCTTAGCCGCCTTATATTTTTTCCAATTATCTGTATTGCGGCACAAAGACCACTCTTTAAAGTACTCTCTTTTTGTCTTTATCTTTTCACGTACACTCGCATTCTACCACTAGGACTCCTTGTCTCTTAGTCATATCCCTCTAGATTCACCAATTTTTTTTTACTGTTCTTCTAATAACTTCTACCATCTCTCTCCACATCTTCTCCACGCTTCCATCCCCTTCCCACTTTTTACCTCTTCTCCTACCCATCTTAGGAAGCTTCTTTATTCTTCACCTTTCATCCGCCACCATTTCGTCCATGGGCTCTTCGTATGATGTCTTTTTCTTAACTTTTGCTCAACGCGAAATCCATGATGAGCATCCGATGTTGTGTTGTTAAACTCTCTCCCAGAATAATTTTATAATTAATACAAAATTTTTAGTTGACTCTCCTCAACAAGAAGTCGATTTGAGAGCCTGTCATGCCACTTATATAGGTTATAAGATGTTCGTCTGTCTTTTTAAAAGATGTATTTGCGATGAGGTCAAAGGTTGAAGAAAAATCCGAAATAGTTTTACTCTTGGTATTAACCACCCCGAAACAGTGGCCTCTATGAATACTTTCATACCTAATTACTTCTCTTTCAATATGGCCATTTAAATCTCTTTTTAAGAAAATCTTATCTCCCGAAAGTATGTCTTGGACTAAATTCTCTAGATCCTCCCAAAATCTTATCTTTTATTACTCGTCTGAACCCACTTGTGGTGCATAGGCACTAATCACATGAAAATTACCTCCTTTCAGCACAAGTTTGATAGAGATGATCCGATCCCGCACCCTCTTGGCATCCACTGTGTCCTTCTTCCACTGCTTATCCACGATAATACCTACCACATTCTTATTCTTCACCTTTCCTATATAACAAAGTTTGAATCCGGATGTATCCAACTCCCTAACCTTTGCGCCGACCCATTTTGTCTCTTATAGGAACATGATATTAATCTTCCTTCTTGTCATGGTATCCACCACCTCCATGAATTTTTCTGTTATAGTGCCTATATTCCATGTCTCAAATCTCAACCTTCAGTCGCTCCGACCTTTACCTTTACATTTTCTTTATGAACTAGCTTATTTACACTCATCAGTTCAAGAAAATGCGGGAACCCTTACTCATTTAACACTATATCCGGACACCGATCAACGACTCTTACTCATTTGACATTGTACGCGAGTCATATAGCGTGTTGCCTCTGGGCAACGACCAAACTTTAGAGCAATAACGTCTTTGATCCATGTCATGAAGATTCGACTAAGTTTTTATGTTGACTGTCGAAAACCTAACACAACCCGATCATTTATCCAAACTTGGAATCGACTATGTATTGCAAGTGTAGTATAGACGGAGTTTGTAAACATTAACTAAACATAATTTATATGATTTTCAAAAATACTATTTGTATTATTCATTCCAGTAAAAGTAAATCAACTAGAACTTCTTAGGTGCATTAAGAATAAATATTTTTTTGGTTACATTTGTGATATATTAATAATGTGGAACAATTTTATTATCTAAAGTTAAGTTTTCAAAATTTAAAAGACTCCCCTTATTTGAAATCATCTTTCTCTCACACTTTTCTCAAGGTTACCAAAGTATGACTAAAACATACCAAAAACTCTTATTAAATATGGTTAACAAAATCCTTATAAACTGCAAAATTGAAAACATTGTGGCAATTCTACATCTATGGAGAAATTGTGATTGATAAATTTCGATTAGACTGTCAATTTTTTGTGATTGATAAATCTTCTCAATTAAATTCAGTTCTTGCAGGATTACATCTTCACTACCACTACATACATATTGCTTTGTAACAATATTGATACCTCCCAAACCTACCTCGAGCGTTTATTTAATTTTTATACTCAACAAATTCACGAGCAAGATTTTTGGGTTTCGAAAGTGAAGGATTCAGAAAATGGATTCGTTGCCAACAAAAAATTCAAGATCGAGGAGGAAATTGACCGACAATATTGGTTCCATCCAGTGCAGTGGAGCCGTTTAAAATGTTTAAGAGAAAAGGACAAATAGGTTCTTGACTTTTTGCTCTGAGGACATTTTTGTCCCTGAACATTTGAAAATATTTTTAAATTCTCGACCTTTACAAATTTTGGACGGATGAGTCCTTCCATCCAATTGCCTCCGTCAGATCCAACGGAATAGTCTGACGTGGCTGCCATTCTGATGACATGGCATGACAGGATGACACGTGGACTGTTGACTGGAAGGATACTTTAAAAAATTGGATAAATAAGTCCCTGTACCTAAAAATATATGATCAAATTTTATTTGAGATCCTTCAAGCAAATCCATGCACAATTATTGATCTCTGCCCTTGTTTCCAGTGACTTATCTATCAGTAATGGTGTCACTGAGGTTCATTACCCCTGCAATTACTTGAAGCAATTTGATTGGAGCTTGAAGCAACTTGAAAAAAGTATAGTGCTTGCAAGGCGTTTGATGAAATGCCTATGAGAGATGTGGTGTCTTAGACAGTTAGACTGGTTTGATATCTGGGTATGTGAAGGATGGATTGTTTGAAGAAGCCATTGCATTGTTTTTGAGAATGAATGTTGAGCCTAATGTGGCAACTATTGTTAGCATACTCGGGGCTTGTGTGAAACTGGGTCAGTGTGATGGATATGTATATGAAATGTGAGTCTGTTGATGATGCAAGGCAAGTGTTTGTTGATGATGCAAGGCAAGTGTTTGATGAAATGTCTAAGAAGGACATTGTTTCTTAGACTAGTATGATAGGTGGATTGGTGCAATGCCAATTTACGAAATCTGAATGAATCATTTGACATGTTCTATGAAATGCAGGCATCAGGTTTTGAACATGATGTCGGTCTTGTGCTTCTTGATTATCGCATATGGGTCCATGAATACATTGATGGAAGCCAAATCAGATGGGATGTATAGAGATGGTGCAGAATACAATAAATGGACATGGACAAGAAGTCAAGAAGCATTGAAACAATTTGTAGAGTTGATTGAATCCGGCACGAGGTCTAGTGAGGTCATATTTTTGGCCATTTTCACAGCTTGCTGCCATTCTGGCTTGATCGAAGGTTGTAGGCTTTTCAATCAGATGCAGATGAAGAAGAAAAGAATAAGCAAGGCTCCATGTTCTAAAAACTACGTCGTTTTAATGTACAGGACTTATTTGTCCAATTTTTGAAAGTACCCTTCCAGTCAGCAGTTTACGTGTCAACCCGTCATGCCACATCATTAGAACGACAGCTACGTCAAACTATTCCGTTGGGTCTGACAGAGGTAATGGACAGAATGACTCATCCCTCCAAGATTTGTGAAGGTCAAGAATTTAAAAGTATTTTCAAATGCTCAGGGACAGAAATGTCTGCAAGACAAAAGGTCAAAGACCTAATTGTCTGTTTTTCAATGTTTAATTGATTACTACTACACTCGAGCAGCGTGATTTGGTGACTATAGAAGTTGTAGAATTGTCATTGCAAATGTTTCCATCTAGTTTTACTTCAGTAGACATGTTTAACCTAATTAGCCTCTAATACAAATTGTCCTACGCAAACTCCGGTGTATCCATAAAAACTTACATTCCAGATTCAAGAACCTATTTCGTGTGATATTCTTTGGAAGAGGTAGTGATTACTGAAATAGCGCATCATATTTTATCAAAAGTATTTTTGGTCTTCATCAAATGATTTTCTCATGCACACTATATAAAGAAAACAAAATCCAGGAAGTTCATCACTAGACAAAATTGGAATCCATAGTTATGCTCACTAATATCATAAAAGTAAAGCAATATCAACTAGAAAATAAATATTAAAAAAAATCCCGAAAAACAAGCAAAAGTTCAACATGAGAGAAAAGGATAGGGCCCTTGTGACATCTCTTCACTTGAGAGGAATGAACCTGGAAGAGTGAGTAGCACCAATACCGGGTCTTCCGTGCTTAACAGGCTTGTATGAGATTGAGAACTCAGCTAGATAGTGCCCAATCATTTCTGGTTTGATTTCAACTTGGTTGAATGTCTTTCCATTGTAAACACCAATGATGCTACCAATCATCTCAGGAACAATGATCATGTTGCGGAGGTGAGTCCTCACAGGCTCTGGCTTCTCACCGGCTGGGGCCTCACGTTTCTGTTTCAACAATTGGCATCAGTTGAATGATTAGAAACAATATTTGGTTCAAGACAGTATTCATATCCATACAAAACAGACCAATACCAATACCAATGCAAATTAACAACAATGGCAGAGTTTTTCAAAGTAATTAATGTGCAAACATTTTATTCACTACAGCCAGCAAATTTATTATAATATATTGCAACTCAGCAATACTATATTCAGAGTAGCAAGGTGGCACAAGCAAACCAGACAGAAAAACAATCACTAGTTAAAGATGAAGAAAACGAATTTGTATAACATGCCCACACAAACTATTTCCTCAGTCCTCACTGCAAAACCAAGACCGCCTTAGTTTTTTTCATAGAACTTACTACTTACTCTTCCTTCTACTTATTTTCCTTATTCTCACAATGTGTTCTGCCATATACTAATATATTTTCGGTACACACTAAACAGCCACTTGGACAAAACAGGTGATTGGGAGACAAAAATTGACATGCCATGTTCTTGTTACAGCAGTGTTGTTTTAAGGCCATAAAACTCTCTCTAAGAAAACAGCTCTTTCAAGTTAAGTTGAATAAACGTCAAAGGGTAAAAAGCTTGCGACAAAACAAATGATGTTAAAGATATACTGAATTTTGGCTATACAGGGTCAAGTTTCTCCTCCCTGTCACAGAGATCAACACTAGGAGTATTCACACTCTAGGAAATTCTGGACTTTTCACACAATTTATAAGAATCAAAACCATAACTTAGCATATTTTCCAAGTATGAAAGACACATAATACATCAAGAAAAAACAATAGATAGACACATAACACATCAAGAAAAAACAATCACACTATTCATGCTTAGCACGGTATAATCAAAATCGAAGCCAATCATATAGAAAGATAACGAATCAATAACATTCAAACTAAAAAATAGAAAACTCACCGCCTTACGCAGCTTCTTGATGAGCGCCATAGGCTTGCGGGTCAAACCGCGCTGAAACCTGCAACAGCGAAAAACAATTAAAAACCTTCAACACGTAAATGCAAAATCCAAATGCAAACGTTTGACACAGGTACCTTCTGCGAGCACGAGCAGTGAAGAGCTTAACGAGTTCATCGGTGGACATGTCCAAGAGTGCATCGAGATCCACGCCTCTGAAACTGAACTTCTTGAACGTCCTCTTCTTTGGTACTCCAGTTGGCGCTACCTCTGCATCCACATCAGCCTTCAACACACAAAAACAAAAACGAAAATTAATCACCAGAAACAACGAATCGATGAGAGCGGTTCAAATCAAATTGATACTGAGAATGAGAGAATATAGATTTCTCACCATCGTTGCGAAACTGAGAAGCTGAAGCTGCTACTCCCTGTGTGAATGTATTCTAGCTCTGTAAGCTTGTGTGGTAGCTAGGGTTTCCGCGAAACCGCTAATGACAACGTTTTATAATTTATATGAATGGCTCACGAGACCGAGGGTTCTCTATTGTGATAGTTTTTGTTTAGTAACGAGGCCTGTAGCCCGATCCACAGAAAATAAACCCACAACCAGAGGTGTTCAAGGGCCAAGCCGGGTCGACTTTAATTGGACTAAACTGAGTCCATTAGATATAAATTAAGTAAATATATACAAATTTGTAAAATTTTATATATTAAAATAATAAAATTTTATTTTTAAAATTAAATCTAATAAATATTGTATTATATTTATACTAAAATAAATTATTTTAAAATAAAAAATATTATATAATATAAAAAATATTAATTAAAATATAAAAATATAATTTAACACAATTAATTTCATTTTAAAATATATATTTTTATTATAAAAAAAATTGAGCCAAGCTAAGTAACCTGAAATAAAACTTAAATCTGACCTAAAAATAATATAAAGTAAAAATAACAAATTCAAACCCAACAAAATATTTTTTGATTCCAAATCCGACCGAATGTTAAATACTTTCTACCCACAACAATTATCACGACAAGATCTCACCCATTAAAACTCCCACCTAATGCTATATGTATGTATAAAAGGTATTAATTGAATAGAAGAATAGAAGTAGAAAGGAAAAAAAAATTAGATGTATTTTTTTATTTGTTTAGATAAAAGAAAAATAAAAAATAATTTTTTTATTTGATTAAAAATATTAGAAAAAAAAGTAAATTAGTATTAAATAAAATTGTTATCTTTGTATTATAAAAAATATTTTAACTATACAAATTTATTATTTAATTCAAAATAACTAAAATAAAATAAATATTTTAACAAAATCAATAATCCAATGAAGTTATATTATTATTAGGGTAAAACACATAAAAAAAATAAATGGAAGTCAATATTATACCAATGTTCTAAATGAAATAACATTACATAGATGTCTCGTTTTGGCAATATATCTATGTAAATCGAAATTATCTAATTCGATTTATTATAAATTTATGTAAATCGAATTCATTTGATTCGATTTAGTTATTATAGGTGTAAATCGACTCTAGTAAATTCGATTTACTAATATACTGATATAGTGATATAAATCGAATTCATCTAATTTGATTTATTAAGAAATACAAGCTATATAAATACAATTAGAATGTTATGGGTTCATTAGGGTGGGACTTACAATGACTAATGAAGATAGTTTTTTAGTTCTTGTGCACTAGAGAAGGACGATTAGAAAAAAAAAAACGCGATTTCTATTGAGAGTCTTCATCAAATATACTATAAGTTTTGTTGAGTTTCAAAATACTATAATCCAAAAATTAGAACTGCATAGTGTGAAACGAGTGGAGAAGTTATTTTATAGAATTCCGATTTCTATTGTATGACGTGGTGTGAAGTATGACTCCTTTGTGATAGACAGTAACGAAGACTTGCAAGTTTTATTCCACTGTTGGTGTCAGTTTCCCGAGGTGAAGACCCATGAGATATTGGCCAAGTTTGGAGATGTGGTTTGTAGTTCAAGAGGATCGAACCGGAATCCTCAATCCTTAGCAATGCAAGGAGCTTCTAGTTCAATACCTGTTGGTGCCTCTTCATCTGTACCTATCATTACACCTGAGGCAATTTTGGTGGCATCTTTGTCCTTCGCAACCAATCTCAACCTCGATGGTGATGGACAAATAGGTGATAATCGACCTTTTGATCAGCTTGCTATTGCGATGGCTGGTACTCCCGTTATGAACCCAATTTTCGGGGAGGGTGGAATACCAGATGGTGTCGAAGATGTACTATAGGATGATGATAATGATTTTGATGTGGAGTCCGCCATGATTGATGAGGATGCAATGATGATCTAAGGAGGAGTATTCTAGTTGGGGGTGGTGGAGCATCGTGTTCGAGAACTTAGCAATATTAGAGATATAACTATTAATGTTGCCTTCTCCCATCAGCTTAAACTTTTGGGATGAGTGGTTTCATGACATGATATCAGAGCTCTATGTTCGAAAAGTCAGAAGTTTGATCCTTAGTGAATAGGAGTGGCAGGAGTACCCGAACCCACGAGTACCCGACCCGTCACTACCCAGTCGGGGGCGAATTTATACCCGACCTGGTTCGGGGCGGGGTTCATCCATCGTGGGTGGTTGAGCGGGTCGGGGCCATGGTGAACCCGCCCCTACCCGCTTCGGAGTACATACGTACATATATATGTATATATACACACACTTAAAATTTTAAGATTTCCTCACAATCTCATGCCCTCATACTCATTCCTTCAGACCCCAACCCTAGCAGACCTCACAGACACTTCTTCTCCACAGTCAAGCTCAGTTTTGGTCGCCGCCGCTGCGCTACAGAGCATGTCGTCGTTGCTGCGCTGCCGTCCTGCCGAGCCCCTCACCTAGTCGCCGTCGCTGCACTGCTGAGCCCGTCGTCAAGTTGTTGTCGCTGTCGAGCCCCTTTCCTCTAACCGTTGCAGCTTCCTGTGTCGTCGTTTTTCTCCTCTGTCTCTTTGCTTATGGTAACTGGTGAGTTTCCCTTGTCTCTCTCATATTATGAATGTGCGAAGAAATTTACATCTTTGAATTTGAATATTTGAATCTGAATATTTTTTGGAAGTGAGTTACTTTTCATCTCAATTATGCTTTGTGTATTTTTTTGGAAGTTTTTGGTTGATTATTTGGTTTGTTCTTCAATTCACTTCTATAGCAATATTCAATACTCTTGTTGGGTTGGGTTTGTCTCTTGTGACTTGCACTTGGTCACAGTACCCACAAAATATTATGATAACTAAAGATCTATATCTATGGGAGACAATTGAATTTTTTGTCATTGGATTGATTTGGGAACTTGTGGATTTGATTAGAAAAGATATGAAACTCAATGGACTTTTGGGAGTGGGGCTTTTGATTTACTTCGTTTCTCTGTTTCTGAGGCTGATTCAGACTAAAGGATCTCTAAACCAATTCCAGAAGAACTTTATAATTGATAATTCATAATTACTAAGCCTGTCATTATTGTAAAATTGGTGTATTGATACAAGTTGAATAACTTTGATTTAGAAACACTCATGAATGAGTTTTTATTACGAGAGTTCTAAGTTATGATGCTATTAAAGTTGTGGTTATAATGTAAGAATTATTTATCAGTATGAATTTGCCATAACTGTGGCGTAGCTATTATTATTAGTATTGCCAAAATGGCTTTGCATTATGTAAAAGAAACTATAATTTTAACCATGATAGGAAGGTCTGAAGTGTAATTTTCATTGCTGCATAGTTATTAATTTAGAAATTTTGTTTATAGTCCTTATAGAGTGTTGATTAAAAGCTTTTCATTAAGAAAAAGAAAGGTGGCTTTGATTTATCTGAAACTAAACCTTTTGTGTTGCTTTCATTCTGTTTATTTTTTTGTTTTTTTCTTCCAATAAATGCATATAGGTAGAAGAATTTGTGTTGTGTTATGTTGTGTTATGTTGACTTTTTATTAAAATCTGATTAACTAATTATTCATTTTAGTGGATCATATTCTTTTTTGAGTTTGTATTTAGTGGACCATATTATTAAAATCTGATTAATTAATTATTCATTTTAATGATACAGCAAATCTGATTAACTGGTTATCTCTTTTTGATATGGGGTGGGGTGTATCAAGTATACATGTTTGTTAAATGTTCTATATGGTTTGCTTAGTTTTTCAATTTTTAAATGTAGGTTCTTTAAGATAATTTTATGGCTAGTAATGCTAGAGAAGACATACAAAGTGATTAAGAATAAAGATTGAAGATTTGAAGACTCTTTTATATTTAATGATGCAATTTCTTTATTATGCTGTTAAATTTGTAGTGATCAAACATTAGCTTTTTTAATTTCAAGTTATTTGACATTGTATGAATCTTATGTTTGAATTTTTAATTTAGGTACGAATTTTAAGTTTTTATCTTAATTTTGAATATGTAAAAATTAAAATATTATTTAATTTTTATAGGGGCGAGGCAGGTACCTACGGAGGCGAGTTAGGGTAGAGCAGCCTACCATTCACGGGTAGGGGTGGGACAGGTAGTAGTAGAGTAAAAAGAGGGCGGGGCGGGGTCGGTTACGGAAAAAATTTGCCCTACCGCCCCACTGCCACCCCTATTGGTGAATTCCAAAAGTAAAAAAATAGCATAAGGCAAATAAAAGAGAAAAGAAGGCCTATGCAAAATCAAACAAAATCCAAAAGAGGCTCTTGTTTGAAGGGGAGTATTATAAATATAACTATTAATGTTGCCTTCTCCCATCAGTTTAAGTTTTTGGATGAGTGGTTTCATGACAAGCTATACCCCCCGCACTTTTCGAACTTAGACTTGGAAGCCATGACATAGTAGGGGATTACCAGATGTAGCACTTGGATTTGGGGCCAGAGATACACAAGATACAAGAGGTTTAGTTGAGTTCCAAGTTGGTTAGTAGTTTCATGATAAAGAGAAAGCCGTCTTAAGCGGAGTTTGGAAATGGTTGCACATGGTTGATTCGGATGACTCTTCACTAGCGGAAGGGTATTTGTGATGTAAGAAGGTATAATAGACCTCATACATGTGTCTGGCCACGTCAATTTCTAGTGATCATTGATGAGTCCATATTTTCCGATATATTTTAGCTTGATTTAGATGGATTTTATCACCTAAACTCACACTTAGACACCAAAATAGCATATTTTTGTGTTTTGATCCCTAATTTGATCTTAAATGTGAAAACATGCAATTTTATGCTTAAATTGATCAATTTAATTCCACCTTCATGCCACTCGATGCCGTGATATGTTTTGCAAGTGATTTCTAGTCATTTAGACAAGATTGGTTAGACAAAAGTGGAAGAAAGCATGTATAAGAGAGAAAACATGAAGAAAATAAAGAAAAACACATTCAGCCATATGCGCATGCGCACAAGCAAGCGTGCGTGCGCACAAGAAGAGATTTTCATGGGTGCGTGCGCACAACCATCTGTGCGTAAGCACAGGTCTCCATTCCGCCAAGTGTGCGTACGCACACATTTGTGCGTACACATAGGACCATGCACGTGATTTCATTAATGGAACACGTGCCTTGCAAATTTTGAGGGCTTTTGGCCCATTTTGGAAGGCTTGAAGGCTGAAAATGGATGCTATATGAAGGGGATATCAACACATATAAAGGCATGAGGACTTAGATACAATTTTGGATAGTTTTACATAGTAGTAGGAGTAGGAGTAGTGTAGATTAGGGAGAATTCTCTTAGGGTTTTTAATTTGGGTTAATTGTAGATTTTATAGCAAGCTTTGATTTTGGATTTTAGCTTCTTTAATTGTAAGTACTCTCAATTTCCTCTTTAATTAAAGCACTTTTACTTTTATTTCCTTTTGATTCAAGTTACTTTGTTCATATTTACAATTTTGAGTTTCTTGAAGTTTTGATTAATGAATTTTATGTTTTATGCTTTTTTTATGCTTGATTGCTTGTTATTGATGGTTTTGTGAATAGTTGGTTATAGTTTTCTATTTATCTTTGCAATTTTTACATGTTTTGATTTTATGCACACAAGGTGTTTGTGAAAATGCCAACTCTAGGTTTTGAGTAGATTTTTACACCTTGGCTTGGGGTTTGAGTTCCTAGGACACTAGAGTCATAATGTCTGACATTTAGTGGTAGTTCTTGGGGAGTTAGTTGACTCTTGTTTCCATTAAAGCTAGCTTTTTATCAACTAGTTTGGTAAGTTGACTAGGACTTATGGATTAAGGTCAATTATGCTTACTTGACTTACTCCTCGATGTTTGGGGTTAACTAAGCGAGACTAACTCATGATAATTACCATTGTTGTGGTTATGGCAATGATAGGATTCCTTGGATTCACAATTCCCAAGTTAAGGATCTTTTTATGTATTCTTAGCATTTTCGCTAGTTTTGATCTTGCTTCCTTTTTACTTGCTTTAATATCAATTTTGATCATTTCTTAGTTCTTTTATTTCTTAGTTCTTTTAATTTTTCGTTCTCTGATTTGGAAACCATCCCTTTTTGCCTCCACAACCGAAAGTGTAACACTCCAATTGTATTCCAAGGGAGAATGACCCAAGGTTGTATGACTCTCAGTTTATTGTTTTTATTGGAAAATACTAAACTTTGATTAAGAGGATTAATTGTTGGTCTAGACTATACTTGCAACGAAGAAACTTATATTTCGATTAATTCTAGATCGACAATAGTCCACCTGTCAATTACCAGATGCTTGATCATCATGTTATTTTTTCTTTCATACTGCGAGCTGATGTGGTCGTGTCAATCAAGGTATTGCAGAATGCGACAGAAGCACATTTTGAATTCAGACCGACTTACCGGAGAGTTTGGTTAGCTAAGCATAAGGCTGTTATGCAAATTTTTGGGGATTAAAAAGAGTCATACAATGAGTTACC
This sequence comes from Arachis stenosperma, assembly GCF_014773155.1. Lineage (NCBI taxonomy): Eukaryota > Viridiplantae > Streptophyta > Magnoliopsida > Fabales > Fabaceae > Arachis > Arachis stenosperma. Next base: position 13,948,751 of record NC_080378.1, read on the forward strand.
ACGATAGGTATTAGGTGTGTAGATAACGATGCCAGACAGTGTTGCAGTGTTGAAGAGAAGCCATGTGAGAGTTTTTGGGATAATCAATGAGTCATCGGCTTATTTCATGGGCTTTTTTGGACCCTCCCTCCCTGTCGACCGCGACCCGTAGCTTGTCTACGTCCTCGCCCCCTCTCCTCCATCGCATCAATCGCATCCTCGAGCCACCTCCCCTCAAGCTCACTCGCTCGTGTCCCACCACGACGTCCCCGCTTAACACGACGCCTATCTGAAACATCAGGCACCTGATCCATGTCTGCAACCTGCCCTGGACCTCTCAATGTCACCTCGGTCGGGATTGCAACTGCTCTGGGATCACCGAGGTAGAGTTCAGGTGACAAAAATCTTCTCCTATGCTCATGCCACCACCCCAAGTACGCTTGTGACGGTCTTGAGTCTAGAACGACGTCGAATCGTAACACATGTTGGGCCCTGTTACGCCAATGGAGGTGCCAACTTTATAACGTACTGGAAAATTACCGATCACCACCTCTGCCATCCTCCGACATCAAGAAGTTGATGTCGAGTGCGGCACGCAATCAATGTTGTACTCCACCAAGCTGTGGTAGCACCATATCCACCTGATGCCACTCTATCACAACAAAATAGATCAATGTCATAACAACCCTCTATAACGCCAAATGTCAGGGACCTAGTATCTTGGGATTCACTATCTGAACAACCTTTAGTGAGCTATAAAGCATCCACGTGAACTATTAAAGAGAAATGGTTGATAAAGGTCATAACCAAACAGCAATAAGTTACATAACTTAATAAGAATAACCTAAAATCTAAAATACTCACATCCCCTGCCTGAAGTAAATCTATCATAAGCCTCCAATGCACGAGTCTATGCTTCTTCTTGCTCAATATTGGCTGATATTCTGACCACCTGCCACCCGAAACATTTTGGATCAACAACCCCATATAAGAAAAATATATTACTCAAAATAACATGTTTAAACATAAGTACTTCGATGACAACTGCCAATGAAATGTATCAAATTCATCAGGCCTGAAACCTGGAAAACGCCATAAGAGCCATGACTAAAACAGTTGCAATGGACCAGCCAACTTGGCAATATTCCTATCGGCCATACGGTAGATGCATTGATATAACCACAAAAGAGCAGCGGATCTCCAGCTATATCTGCCCATTTTTTCTAGCCTAACTACGTACGAGAGCCACCAGATATGAAGACGTGTACCAAACTTTTTCTCAAAGAACTGGGTTGATAATAGCATCATGATGTATGCCCTTGTGTACCTCCTAACTGTATCCTTGTCTACTCCATAAGGAAGCTCATTGAAGGTATCCTGCATCTAAGTGCATTTCGCAGTGAACTTGTCGATCTAGTCCGTAGGAGGTAAGACACCCAATAGCTCCCCAATCCAGGTCTATGCAGGTCGGCCACCCTCAATGTACTTCTCGGGAGGCCTAACTAGTATACTACATTCCGGAGCGTAATCGTGCATTCCCCGAATGGCATATGAAAAGTATGCATTTTCGGACGTCATCTCTTCACGAATGTACTGACTAGCGACTCGTCCAATCTAAACAAGTGGTTGTTCAACCTCGCAAACTGGTATAAGCTAGGCATTTGCAAGTACGGTATAATCCTATCATTCAAGGGCAAAATGTTGCCTCCTCATGCTGGTAATATATTGAGTGGGCTGAATAATGAATTAAAAATTTTTCTAAGAGCGATAATAATTTGCAACTCAATGCATTAAACGAATATTAAATTATGCATGCCCTTTTTGAAAAAAAATACAAATACTCAAAATTATATTATTAAAATAAGCATATATTAAACCAATTAAAAAAAATCAAATCCAAGTTAAATCTAAAATCACCTAACATGAAAAATTCTAATATAAAAAATTTTAATGTAACATTATAATCGTAAATCACGATTCTAAACTGAGATTTTTAACTAAAATTAAATTCTAAGTAAATTTTTACTCACTAATTATTCTAACATTTATAACTTACAAATTCTAAAAAAAACATCTAAATACTACTCCAATTAACATTTATATTCACTACTCTAAGTAACATTATAGTTTCAAAATTCTAACAAACTACTAAATTACTACTCTAACTAATATTTGCAATTTAAAAATACTAACGCTTATAATAAAAAAAATTCTAAGTGACTTAACATTCCTAACATTTTTTATCTATCTTGAAAAAAAAAGGTTCATTTATTAACCTCTTTATTGATGTTACCAGTAATATAAATAACTCTGTCCAACCGATAAATACGATCTAAGTCGTCTTCTATGTCCGAAGTTTTGACTCTTATCGTATTGTGGCCTCACTTTTTTCTCTTTGGTGGGTATTGTTGGAGGAAGAAGTTGTGAGTTGTAATTTGAAATAAGTGACATTGAATTGTATATATAGATATATATAGTAAATTAAACCTATTTCATTCAATTGTATATATAGATATATATAGTAAATTAAATCTACTTCATTCAATTTAGCTTTGATGTACGTATCCTATAATTAAAGCTATTCAATTTGATTTACTAGGAGTTGTAAATCAAAATCAATTGTTTCGCTTTACTATAGGCTTTAAATCGAAGCTACATTTATAGCTCATTTCAATGTTTTCTCCTACTAAATCAAAACAGGTTAATTCGATTTATCACTTTCCATACTAATTTGAATCTTATTGTATCGATTTACATTGAGAAACTATAATTTACATAGAAATATAGACAAGACAACTATATAATATTATTATATTTAGGACATTGATGTAATATTGACTTTTATTTGTTTTGTTTATATGTTTTACCCTTGTTATTAATATAAATTAATAAAAGTATAAAATATACTAATGATTTTATTTTAAACATATTATTTATAAATATACATTTTGTAAATACAGTAGAACTAATATAATTTATTTTATTACCAATGAGTTATATCACAAATAGTATAATTTTCTTATCTTCACCTATATAAATTTCAAATTCAAATCTCACTCATAACTATATATATATATATATATATATATATATATATATATATATATATATATATATATATATATATATATATATATAATTCATTTTATCAATGTCCTTTTTAAAATTACGACAAATATCTAACTATTCATAATTTATTTTTTTTGACATTGCTATTAAGGATAGATCATAAATCACAAATTTTTTCATATTACAATAAATTTAAATCATAAAAAATAATCTTTTAAATTATATAAAATATCACCTTATGCAACTTAAGACCAACTAAATTTGTCATGAATCACGAATTTTTCATGTTATAATAAATTCAAATCATAAAAAATAATTTTATAGATCACATAAAATATTACCTCATATAACTTAAGACCAATTATTTTTAAAATCTTCATACAAAAAAAAAAACATATAATCACTTAGAAAAAAAAATGCTAGCATTAACTCACTTCTAACATGAGAAATTGAGGACACGGTATATATTTTATGGAAAAGTCTAGGGGGTAGCAGTTTTATTGAATTTTGGCCAGCATATAACCAGCAGAAGAAGGTGAGCCATTGGATGAAATCTCACACCAATCTCATACCATTAAATCATCATTGATAGCTAGTTGATGGCTAACAATCACAAAAATTGCTGGCCCCTAGCATTGCTCATATTTTATTTGACTAGCCACATTTAAATCCGTCATCCTCTTCTTATTTTTCATTTATCTCTCTCTGGGTCTTTGTCTTCATTCCTTCCATTGTTATAAGACAAAATCCATCTAATCTCACTCATGAGCCCTAAATACCACTTGTTTTTTTTCCAATATCACTCGAGTCAATAATTTATTTTATGAATGATTCTCTCTTAGATGTAAAACAAAAAAGTTGAACACCCTAAACAATTTAAAAGATCCCATTCCTTGCCCAAAAAAATAATGCGTTCTTTAAAATACAAAAAAAAAAAAACAACTTTAATCAATGCAAACTATGATAGATAGATAGTACAAACACAAAATTTTCAAATTATTTTTATATATTAAAAATATAAAAATCCTAAAACATGTGCCAATTCTTTTGGTTGTATATATTTTTCAAAATATGAGGTTTCATATTTTCTCTAGCTAATTTATAAGTTTTTTTATTTTCAACAAAAAAATCACATATATAATTTTCAATCTCAAAATTAATGTATCACCCAATTGATATATAATACAAAACTACCGACATCATAAAATTTTTATACCACTTTTGGAACTTCTGATTGTATATATATACATATACTATATTGAACAAGTTGAATCAGTGATCCATCAATATTATTAAAGAGAGAAAATTAAATTAAAAAAACAAGAGATCAAAACAATATTTGAGAAATTTATAGAATATGCATGAATGATGATTAAGATTAATACATATCGAGCAAGGAAAAAGAAAAGGAAGCAAGTAAGCATGAGAGAAAACAAAAAGGAGAGAGGAAGGCGTAGCCCACGAATGCCGTGCTGAGCTTGAAAAAGCAGCCCCAAAACAATTGATTGAGTTTTTTTATTATTTTATAGAGTAAATATTTTGTTTGATCGGTTCTTAACTATTTGTTCAATGAATTTTTCATCACTTAAGAAATCTAAAAATTTAAATCGATCCCTATTTATTTTGATATATGTACGTTTCAGTCTTTAGTTAAAGACTAAAAAAGACATTACCAAAAACTAAAAAGACATTTTCTCAAAGTAGATAAAAACTGAAACGTACATATATCAAAGTAGATAGGAATCGATTTAAATTTTTAAATTTTTTAAAAAATAGGAAGTCTATTAAGCAAATAATTAGAGACCGAAAAAAATATTTATTCTATTTTATATAATAATCTCTTAGATAATCAAAAGCGAGCGCTGATTCTTTAGCAAAACAACCAAAAATTCAAGATATGGGAATTATCTCGTTTTTGAAGAATTTTTTAAAAAAAAATAGCATTAATTGACGGTAAATAAATGATAATATATCGGCAAGAGTTTAAACTTGTAATTTATGAGACCTTACATAGGAGATTATAGTACGTTTATATGAAGAAATTTTTTTGGGTGAAAAAAGTATCTTCTAAACTTTAAAAGACCAAGTAATAAGAGAAATTAATCACAAGATATAACTATTATACTTATCCAATGTCATATTAAAATTATTATTATTATTATTATTATTATTATTGTTATTATTATTATTATTATACGAAATTTTTAATTTAATTTTTCATTATATGTTTTATTCTATAAAAAGATTTTTAGACATTATATATAGTTATTGAAGTATTAATTTCTAATATTTGTTCAATTGAATGGTATTATTCATAATAAGTTTCATTAACATTAAGTCTTTATTTAATAGATTTTTAATTTATGTCTAAATAAAAACTAAAAATTAAACTTATTCTACCTAACTGCATTTATAAAAATTAACTCCAAACATTTTTCTTAATTCATCAATGCTAAAAATATATTAGTATTTTATGCTCATGACCTAACAATATATTTGAAAAAGATCCTGTCATATTTTATATACAACAAGCCCAAAAATAATATAATTTATTTGGGTTGTGAAATCAATTCCAGCTCATCCACAATTTGTCAACAACAAAAAAAGCAATCATAAAAAAAATGGTCCAACCAGGTCTTAATGTACTGGTTTACAATTACACATCATATTGGGTCACATGTCCCATAATGAATAAATAATTTACGGATTTTATCTCACGTCAAAAATATTTTTGTTTAGTTCTTAAAGGATCAAATTATTCTTTCCCCACCAAAAATATTCCTTTAAATAAATATTTGTGAGACTTTATATAATTTGCTAAACATTTAAATGAATATACTAATGAATATTTATGAGATTATTTGGTGAGATAAAGGTATTATATCTGGCATCAAAAGTAAATGAGTGTAAAAAAAATTTTCATTACAATCAAACACAAATTCTTATAACGGTAAATTCTTTACTAAATTATAGAGCAACTTCAACAACAATAATATCGTAATATAAGAATTTTCATGCATTACATATAATTTTCTTTTTATCAATCAATATTGAACACACACATATTCAAGATGCAAAAACATATACCAACCATAAAACCTCATTCAAAAGTTAAAACTCTAACCATTTCCTTCCTTCTCCAATTCGAACGGAACTCTTTTTTTTTTTTTTGGACAGAGACCTGGACCAAGAGTCCAGCCCAAGTTAAAAAACAGAGGATTCATGTCCCTAATCGATTCGGAATCAACCCATGTTCTCCATTTCCTTTGCGCGAGAGAGAAGTTCTAGATTTGTCGGCCTAAGCTGCATCTTCCTCTCCTCTGCAATTCAACGTGAAGATCTGGTTGACACTAAAACTTGGACCATCCTCTTGTGTGACCGCGTTGCCTTGGGTTGCATGAGGACCCTTTGCCTCAGATCACAAATGATCTGGATTGAATTTTGAATTTCCTGCCTCATTTTCTGGTTTAAGCCTCTCCGTTTTACCTATGTTGATTTTTCTTATTAGTTTTTCAACTTCTTACGTCAATTTTGAACCTCACTGCTAATATTGTTTTGTATGACTGCAAGTGGTTGAGAACTCCAACTCGAACATAATGTTTCTGACTCCGCTGCCTTTGCCACTGCATGAGCTAGACGATTTCTATTTTTGGGAGTCCAAGTCATTTCTTTTTTAGGTAAATTCTCCATTAGAATTTGAATATCTTGGATGATAATCAATACTTCTCTTATGGCTGTCTTGGATTTAATTGCTTGAATGAGTTTTAAATTGTCAAATTTTATTAGAGTTATGCCTATTTGTAGACTGTTCACTATAATTAGCGCTTGCCTTATTGCATGGGCTTCTACCACAGTACTTGAGCTGGCTTGAATCTTTCTTAAAAATCCTAATACAATCCTTTCTTTACTATCTCAGATCACCACAACTATTACACTTGTTCCATTGTCCTTTCTGAAGGCAGCATTAACATTCGCTTTTAGCTAAGTCACAGGAGGAGGTCTCCATCTCATTGGGTTAGTTCTGCTCCTGTTGACCTCTATTTTTTGTGTTTGCTATTTTTCTGCTAGTTTTCAATAAATTGTCTCTAGTAGTCTTGTCCTGCTGATTGTCCAACTAGGATTCACTTCTTATTGTTGAAAATGTTTGTTGTTTCTAGTTTTCCATATCTCCCACGTGAAAATTCTTAACTTACTAATTCTCTTCTCCTAATCCTCTCCACCTCCTGCTCTAATCTTCCTTATGCATTCCACCATCCAACTTCTAATTGAGTTAACTGTCTCAACTATTGGGATCCATTGGCAGTTCGCCACCAAACCATGTTGTTCTCGCCCAGTCACATAGCAATAAAGCATGTTCTACTGTCTCCAAATCTTTTAAGCATATTTGACACACTGGTTCTGGTGCCATCTTTCTTTTATGTAAATTAGAACCTACTGGTAATATGTCATGACATGCTTTCTTTAAAAACATTATGATCTTCTGTGGAACCTCCATTCTCCATACCTCCTTCCATAACTCCCTTTTGTCTTCACTTGTTGATGAATTTTCATATCTCATGTCTTGTTTGGCTTTTTTAGCTACATAACATCCAGTTCTTATTGAGTAATTTCCATCTTCATTCCATGGCCAATACAAGTAGTCTTTTTTGTTTACAACACTAATAGGGGTGCTGAGAATCTCTTTGCAGATTTTCTAGGTAAACATGCTTTCAATTATTCTTCTATTTCACCCTTCCCTATTCATAATGAGATTTTTAACCCTCGAATCATTTGTACTATTTGCATTAAGGTGATTGCTCCTCCCAATGATCTAATTGTCTGTCTAGATGCTTACTTTGGAACCATCTCTGATACTCCATGATGAGAGGATATTTTATACGCTTTTTGGTAGTGTTTTCATATAGTTCTTAGCATGTTTTATTCATTTTTATTATATTTTTATTAATTTTTATGCAAAAATCACATTTCTGGACTTTACTATGAGTTTGTGTATTTTTTTGTAATTTTAGGTAATTTCTGGTTGAAATTGAGGGACCTGAGCAAAAATCTGATTCAGGGGCTGAGAAAGGACTGCAGATGCTGTTGGATTTTGACCTTCTTGCACTCGAAGTGGATTTTCTGGAGCTACAGAAGTCCAATTGGCACGCTCTTAATTGCATTAGAAAGTAGACATCTTAGGCTTTTCAGCAATGTATAATAGTCCACACTTTGCCCGAGATATGATGGCCCAAACTAGCGTTAAACGCCAGCTAGAGATCCTTTTCTGGCGTAAAACGCTAGAACTGGCACCAAAACTGGAGTTAAACACCCAAACTGGCACCCAAGCTGGCGTTTAACTCCAAAAATGGCCTATGCATGTGAAAGCTTCAAAGCTCAGCCCAAACACTCACCAAGTGGACCCCGGAAGTGGATTTCTGCACTATCTGCACTTAGTTACTCATTTTTTGTAAACTTAGGTTACTAGTTTAGTATAAAAACTACTTTTAGAGATTTATTTTGAGGATTATGACATTTTACATCTCTTATTGTATCTTCTACGACATGAGTCTCTAAACTCCATAGGTGGGGGTGAGGAGCTCTGCTGTGTTTCAATGGATTAATGCAATTAGTACTGTTTTCTATTCAATCACGCTTGTTTCTGTTCTAAGATACTCACTCGTACTTCAATACGAAGAATATAATGATCTGTGACACTCATTATTATTCTCAAATTTATGAATGCGTGCCTGAAAATCACTTCCGTTCTATCTGAGCTCAACGTAGTCATTGGGCGATAGCTTGAGTGCGTATCTCTTGGATTCTAATCCACAAGTTTGCCTTGCATCTCCTGACAACAGAGCATTCAAACTCATGAGATCAAAACCTTCCTGGTAGAGGCTAGAACCAATTGACAACATTCCTAAGATCCGGAAAATCTAAACCTTGTCTGTGGTATTCCGAGTAGGATTTAGGATGGGATGACTGTGACGAGCTTCAAACTCACGAATGTTGGGCGCAGTGACAGTGTGCAAAAGGATAGAGAGATCCTATTCCGACACAAGTGAGAACCGACAGATGATTAGCCGTGCGGAAATCGTACCTGAACCATTTTTACTGAGAGGACGGATGGTAGCCATTGACAACGGTGATCCACCAACATATAGCTTGCCATAGAAGGAGTCATGTATGTTTGGAGAAGAAGACAGTAAGAAAGCAGAGGTTCAGACGACAGAGCATCTCCAAAACCTCAACCTATTTCTCATTACTGAACCATAAGTATCATTCATTTTATGTTATTAACTTTTCATAAACAAAATCATTTTTATCACTAATCTCCTAACTAAGACTTACAGGATAACCATAGCTTGCTTTAAGCCGGCAATTTCCGTGGGATCGACCCTTACTCACGTAAGGTATTACTTGGACGACCCAGTGCACTTGCTGGTTAGTTGTATCGGAGTTATGAAAAGTGTAAATCACAATTCTGTGCACCACTCCACTTTGCTCTTTTCCTTAATAACTCTCTTCCATGCAAGATCCTTCTCCAAATCCATGATGTGCCCTTTCTACATGTTGCTGTCTAGAAGTTGTCATACAGAAAATATATCGATTTTAATACCTATACCTATATTGCATTTGGAATTTTCATTGCTCTCCACGCTTGTTTGGTAAGATAGGCAGTATTTTGTTTCTCAAGGTCCTTGAACCCTAGCCCCCTACTGCTCTTGCTATCAGTAATACTGTCCCAGTTTCTCCAATAGATGCCCCCTTCTTTTTTCGATGCTGCCCACCAGAATCTTGCAATCTTTGTGCAAATTCTCCTATAAAAACTCTTAGGAAACTTTATGACATTCATGGCATATGATGGCGTTGATTGAATTACTAATTTTATTAGTGTTTCTTTGCATGCATGATTTAACAGCCTTTTCTTCCATCCCTTCAGTTTATTCAAGATTTTCTCTTCAATCCATGTTAGAGCCTTATTTTGAAATCTTTCCCATATAGCTGGTAACCACAAGTATTTTCCTGGCGTGTCCCATGCTATCATCCTAAAATTCTTCAATTTCTACTCTTACTTGTATCGACACCTGGCTTCTAAAGGTGATACCTAACTTGTTCAAGTTTATCCTTTGTTCGGATGCCTCTGTGTATTCATTAAGAATGGTGATGATCTGAAATATCTTGTACTCCTTTGCTTTTGCAAATATAATGCAATCATCTGCAAACAACAAGTGAGTAAGTACCAGAGTTGTTGGAGCTATCTTTAGACCGGTTATACAGCCTCTCTCTTGAGCCTTCTGCATTAGAATAGTGAACACTTCAGCTACTAAAATAAAGAGGTAGGGGGATAAAGGGTCACCTTGTCTAAGACCCCTATGTGGCTTGATCCTCTTAGACAACTCACCATTGACTTTTACCCTATAGTTGGCACTTCTGACACATTTAATTACCAATTCAACCCATTTTTCATTTAACCCAAGTTTCAAGAACACCTTTTCGAGAAAATCCCACTCTAATATGTCATTTGCCTTCTTCATATCCAACTTGATCGCTATGTTCTGGGATCCCCTTCTTCCTTTCTTGTTTAGGCTGTGATAAACTTCTTGGACAATTACTATATTATCTTGTATAAGCTTCCTTCCCACAAATGTACTTTGAGTTGGTGATACTATATCCTCTAGTAGCTCTTTCAATCTCAGCACTATAACCCTTGTTATAATATTGTAAATAAAGTTACAACAATTGATCGGTCTTAATTGATTAAGTTTTTTTGGATTCTTGACCTTTGGAATTAAGACTACTGTGATTTCGCTAATATCTTTCCACAAACTCCCATTCCGAAAAAAATTCTTTAACAACTGCATATACATTCTTCTTAATTATCTCCCAATATTTTTGGTAGAATAGCCCATTTAAACTATCCGACTCTGGAGTCTTGAGGGTGTCCATACTGAAGACTGCTTTTCTAATATTCTCTTCTGTGACTTTTGAGATCAACCCCCTGTTCATATCTTCTGTGACTCTCACTGGATATTTGTTTAGGATTGTTTCAAAATTTTTTTGTTGTTGGAAGTAAATAAAGCTTCAAATTGTTTCTTGATGTGGTTCATGATTTCTTTACTATCCTCCATCCATAAGCCCCGCTTCATTCTTCAGCTTAGCTATTCGGTTCCTTTCCCTTCTTTGAATGGTTGTGGCATGAAAGAAAGTTGTGTTCTTGTCTCCCCATTTTAACCACTTTAACCTGACTCTCTATCCTAAAAATGTCTCCTCCTGATTCCATAAAGTTGTTATATTTTCCTTTATCACCTATATCCTCTTCTACTTCTCTTGTGTTAAGTTTGAATCTTGTAACTTCTTCAATTTCTCCTTCAATTTGTGGATTTCTTTATTAGCATGTTTAAAGGTTTTCTTGCTCCAATTCTTAAGCTCCTCTTTGTAATTTTTCATTTTCTTGTCATTATTCTCCAATCACACTCGTGGACATCTTCTTTATCCCATCCCTTTCTAACTGCATTTTTGCATTCATCATGATCTGCCCAAAACGCCTCAAATTTGAAACTCTTCTCCATTCTTTGAACTTGATTTATGTCCAAAACTAACGAACAAAGTCGTGAGTGACGCATGCTGGTACAAAACCCTTCATTCCCAATTGGTTAACACATTGCCTATCTTCTCCCTAGTGATAAATTCATTCTTCAGGTTACTAAACTATGTGAATCTTCCTGTCTTTAGGTCTAAGTCCATAAGATAATTCGTATCTACAAATTGTCTGAATTCTCTTACATGAATTTGTGGCTTTGGATGTAAACCAATTTTCTCCTGTTGACTCAAAATATCGTTAAAATCTCCTATGAATAGTTGTGGCTCTCCCTTATTGCAATTATTCGCTGTAATAGCTCTCCATTGCTCTTTTCTTCTTCCAAAACATGGGTTCCCATAAATAAAATTGTATACCCATATCTTTCCTTTCCTATCATCAATTTGGGCTTTTATATGATTATCACACTAAAAATAAATATCAACATCATATATTTTATTCCACAAAAGACATAGCCCTCCAAACAATTCCCAGAGTTCTATGTGAAATACATTCTCAAAATGCAACCTTCTTTTCAACTTCTTAATCATTCCTTCTCTAGCTCTAGTCTCAATTAGGAATACTATTGCAGGCTTTATTTGTTTGCACATGCTGTGTAGTTCAAAAATTGTCGCGGAGTCGCAACCCCGCGGTAGTTTCAGCTTATGACACTCATGGTTGAGTTGGGGGTATGTGTAGGCTCGCCTCCTCAAACATTGAGTTTTCCAAATCATCTCTTCTGATTTGTGAGTGCTCCTCATGAGCTGTCACTTCCATTGAACCTCTGCACAATTTTTTTTCTTGCTAGCCCTCTATATCTGTGCAGTTCCCCTTTTCCCTTCCAGAAAATTTTCAATCGGTCCCTACTGGTCCTGAGCTCTTCTTCTTTGAAGTTTCAATTTTTTTCCAATCTTTGAGCAAGTTCTATTTCATATTCTCTTACCAATATAATTGCTTTGCTGTTTTTTTGCTCTAACTCCTCTTCTTCTTCTGCTAGTTCTACATAATAGAAACCTCCATCGCTTTCTGTGACTAGTTGCTTGCTATTCTGTTCTGGCTCTTTCTCTTTGATCTTATACTGTTTGATTATCCTATCAATGTCTATATTATTTCTGTTTTAGGGCTCCCCTTTAACTTTTTCTTCTGTGTTTTTCTTCCTTTTTTCTTCAATAATGTTTTTGTTGAATTCTTTTAATAATTGTCCAATAGTAAGGTTTTTCTCTTCTTCAATTGGCCCACTTTTAATTTGTTGTCTATTTTTATTGGGCTTTTGGTTGATAAAAGCTCGTGCCTCTTTTTTTGTACTGTCCATTCTTCTCATACTTGGACCACCTTTCTCTTTACTCCTCCTAAGAATCTTGTTGCTGTCCTTCCAATTTTCTCCTGTCTTTCCTAATTTTTTGACGTCTTTCTCGTTTTTCATTGCTATTAATTCACTGACTTGCTGCTTTTCTGGAATGACCTTTTTCTTTTTTCTTTTCCTAGTTTGCTGTCCCATTGCCTAAATTCAAGATATTGTTGCTCCCACTACCGTTCATTTTCCTACATCAGCCCCTTCATTTTGACCATGAACTTCCTGTATTACCACATGTCTCCCTTCCATTTACTCTTGTGGATTTACTAATCTGTCCAAAGATTTTGCAAAGATATTAGCTTGAGAGCTTTTTATATCCCCTAGACTTGACTCCCTTTTATCTCTCTGCGATTGTCTTTTTAGCCACTCTCTCCCCTTCAAACTTCTTTCACGCGCCTCCCATAGTTTCTCCACCCAATTATTGTGTTTCTCCTTTCTCCTCCTGATTTCTGCCTTTCTTGCCTCACTCTCTATTGACCTCAACCCCGAAGTTGTGAGTTTTGGTCCATATCTAGGAATATCTGAATTTACTAATGACATAACTAGCTCCTCAACACATGCTCTTTTATCTTTCCCGATTCTCTTACACTTATAACAATAATCATACAGTTTTTCATACTTAAATTCAGCTCATGAGTGGCTCCCATAATTTCTTTTAAATCAAAATCCCATTTTCAGAGGTGTTTGAACATTTAGCTCCATTCTGATCCTCAAAAAGGATCTGACCGTGTTTCCTTCAACAAAAGAATTTTTAGCACTTATCACCCTCCCTACTATGAAGCTGATTGTGGTTTACCTCATCAATGGACAGGTTTGAGCTCCACCATTGAAGACTCAACATATGACCTTTTATCCTCTATAGTCCATCAGCATACGCTCTTTTTGCTTCCTTCTGACTTTTGAAGTTTAAGATGAAGGAGTTTGGTCCTGCATTGGTGATCACCAGTCCCTGTGGATCTCCCACATATTGAGAATGCGCACTGTGATCGTATTGAGCACATTTCCTGTTAACACTCGGCCAACAAGTTTTCGGTCTATGTTATCTTCTTGTTGAGTTGGAGACTCCTCCAGGTCTAGAATATCCCCTTCCATGCCTACCTCTTCTGTACTTTCCATGACTTGCCTTGTTGAATTGCATCTCTTATATTGTTACGTCTCCCTTAATTGTTTTGTGATTGTCATCGTATTTGTAACTGAACTAGGCTTGAGAAATAGATATGATTAATAATTTCGCTTGTTGAAGCAGTAAAGCTCCACTTCTGGAGAGCGTGAAGCTCCACTTTTGGAGAATCAAAGATGAATGAAACTATAAAATGGATGTTATGGGACGCTGATGGGTTTCAAGATGATATAATTGTGAGATTGAACCTATAATGCCTATAAATTGGGTTTGGACAGACCGACCCAATTCGATTTTAGTTTTTACATTATAAATCCTAATTGGTTTCATCTAAAAAAAGAAAATTGTCACCATTGTTGCAAAATTGAGAAGCTTAAGTTGTCACTGAGGGTTTTGGTGTAGTTAGAGTGAGTAGAGATAGGAATTGTTATTTTGGTGTTGGGTTGGGTTTTAGTCTGAGTGAGTTTTTTGGCCCGGATTCCATCCAAAAAAAAAAAGAAGCTGTCAGCCTGTCACTAAGGGTTCACTCGTTGTATGTGTGCTAGTTCTGTGAGTTTGTGCGGATGAATTGGTAGCCAAAGTTTTTGTGTAACAGTAAACTTTTTATATAAATTGTTCACTCAGATTTTTTTTTATCTAAGCCAAGTGTCAACAAACACCCAATTCAAATATATACAGATACCCAAAATTCCACCTGACCTAGTGCAAGACAGAGGGTTTTGATGTTTTGTATTGTGAGATTGAACTAATAATGTTTATAAAATTAGGTTTAGACTGACCGGCCCAATTAGATTTTAATTTTCACATTATATAAATTCAATTGGGTTCAACCTTAAAAAATTAAGAAAATATGAAATTATAACGTCCTTTACAAATACAGAAACGCGCTTTCTAAGTTTCATTTTTTATTTAAATATTACACTAGTTTTTCTAAATCTTATTCTAATTATATATGATTAAAAGAGAAATATTGAGAAGAAACTAACATAAGATAATTATAAAGTAATTAGCTATTTATATATTTATATATAGACTCATGAAAAAATAGTAATACAAAATAATTATGATATAAATACACAAAACATTAGCTATTAGATTAGTTATTCGAATAGAACATATATTAAAATATAAAATATACATTAAAATTGAATTAAATAACACATATATTTAATAACTAATTTTTTATTTTCACACTACGTTTTTTAAAAATTAATAAAGGATTATATTATTATAATAAATAAGTAAATGAATATTTATATATTATTTATGATTGTAAATATATTCAAAATATTAATAAATCTAATAAAAAAATAAGCTCACGTTTTATAATGATGAAAAATAGACTTTTATTAATAATACTATTGAAATACTAAAAAATTACTTGAAATTTTTAAACTACCTCTTTTAGTTTAATCTAAAATTTTCAACCATGACTCTAAGTCCCATCCCAACTCACCCAACCTACAATCTTAACTTTTCACCACATCATAACTCTTAAAGATATTTTAGAATTGTGACTTTTGAACAAGAGAGAACAAAACACTACTAAAAAAAAAAAAGAAAAGATAGAGAATAGAAAAAATAGAAAACAGAAACTAAAATTAAAAAATAGAGAGAGAACTAATACACACACTTCTAAAATTACAGCAATAACGTATATATATACACACAAAACAAAGATATATATAACTGTATGCCCTACACCAAGACTCACTCAAAACAGAATACGCCACTAAATAAAGTCAAACTAACTACTTCTCTACTACTTCTCTAATTCTGTTATGAATAAAGATTTAGAATTTTTATCTTTTCTCTCCTTTACACTCCCTCAAACTTAAGTATGGTCTGCAATCTGCTCAGCACTTGGAATGTGTACAATATGTAGAGAGTTGTTTCTCAACTTATTTCTAATGAGCTGAACTTCAAGTTAAAAATATTTCGTCTTATCATGGAGGATAGGGTTATGCATAAGGAGGACTGTGCTCAGGTTATCACAGGGAATTGTAGGAGAAATCGCCAGAGGGACATCTAGTTCATGAAGAAATTTTCGCAGCCAGACCAATTCAGCTTCACAAGACGCCAAGCTCCTAAATTCTGCCTCTGTAAAACTCCTACTTATAGTAGACTGCTTCCTACACGACTAAGACACTAGATTAGTCCCAAAATAGACACAACACTCAGATACTGACCTTTTATCCTCAATGTCAGTAGCCCAGTCTGAGTCTAAAAATGCATAAAACCTTGTATCAGTACTTTTGTGAAAGGACAAACCAAATTTCTTTGTTCCTTGTAAGTATCTGAATATCCTCTTTGCATCTTTTTAGTGAGGAAGAAGAGGAGTATGTATGAATTGACTAATTTTGTTAACTGTAAAGGAGAGATTCGATCGAGTAATGGTAAGATATTATAAGAAACCAATCATAGTTCTAAACAATTTTGGATCTTCAAAATCTTCAGCACCTGAAGACAAAAGCTGCAAAGAAGAAACTATTGGAGTTGGTATAGGAGCTACTTTGGACAATAAATTTGTTATATATTTTGTTTGAGACAAATGTAAGACTCCATCACTTGTATGTTGTACTTCAACACCCAAAAAATAATTCAGAGTTCCTAAATCCTTCAATGAAAAAATATGATCAAATTACTTAATCATAGAATTTATATGAGTAGAATTATTTCCAGTTATAACAAGATAATCAAAGAATCTATAGTTATTCGAATAAATAAAGAATTATCAGAATTAGCACTTTTAAAACCAAACTGATTCAACTTAACTCCAGAAACCATTTCCTTGGAGCTTGTTTTAAGCCATAAAAGAACTTGTTCAACCTACAAATATGAATATCACTCTGTTGTTCAAAATCAATACGTTCGGACATGTAAATAATATGCTGTAAATCTCCATTTAAAAAAGTGTTGTTGAAATTAAATTGCCTAATGATCCAATTTCTAGAGAGAGCTATACTTAAAAATAGTCTAATGGTAGTAGGTCAGATAACTGAGCTAAAAGCTTGTTTAAAATCAAATCTCTCTTGCTAATGAAACCCTTGAGCAACTAACCTAGTTTTATACTTTTGAATAGACCCATCAGATAACCTTTTAATAGGGTAAACCCATCTGCAGCCAATAATTTTGGCATTCTGTGTTATGGAAACTAAATTTCAGGTTTTTGTTCTCATAAGAGCATTATACTCTTTAATCATAGCTCTATACCAATGTGAAATACTAAGAGCAACATTGGAAATTTTTGGTATATAATCTACATGAAAAGTACTGTTAATAGTAATAGTATAGGTCTTTGGTTTAGAATGTCCAGTTTTAGATCTAGTAGCCATAAGATGAATATTATGAGATTCTTTAATTTGGCTTAACTTAGTATGTTGAGTTTTACTTCGCTCAAGTGATGGAAGTATAGGAGAATTAGTAGCTAAGGAGAAAGAATTAAAATGCTGACTGTTAATGTTAGTATCAAAATCTTGATGATTGTAAGTATCAAAAGCATTAGAATTATGATTGGCAATGACAATGTCATTTTGGGAAGCAGAATTAATAGCACAATTATCAATAGAAGTAGTAGTATTAGTATTATTTTGTAATAATGAAATAGAAACCATTGAAGGACAAATACTGCTTAATACCTGATCATTACTATCAGGAACCCGTGAAGAATTCTCAAAAAAAGATTTGTAAAATAATTCAAGATATGAAAAGTCAGATTCACTAAATTTCACATGCCTAGATACATAAATCCTACCAGTAGAATCAAGGCATTTGTAGCCTTTATAATTTATGGCATAGCCTAAAAATAAATATTTACGGGATCTAGATTCAAGTTTATTGCTAGAATAAAGTTGCAGGATAACAAGAACATCAATTTTTTTTTAAAAAATTATCATCTGGTTTCTAATGTAATAAAACTTCATATGATGATTTATTTGCCACATCAGAAGTGGGTAATCTATTAATTAAATATGTTGAGGTAATAATAGCTTCATCCCAATTGATTAAAGGTATAGAAGCAGTAGATAGTACAAACAAATTCATTTCAATAAAATATTTATGTTTTCTCTCTGCACAGTCATTTTGCTCAAGAACATAGGAACATGAAAAATGATGTGAAATGCCTTCTTGTACTATGAAATTAGTAAAAACAAGAGATTTGTATTCACTTCTATTATCAGATTGGAGTTCCTTAATTTTATAATTAGTAAGGTTCTTTATGAGATTTTTATATTGTTTAAAAACATATAACACCTGGAATTTGTTAACAAGTAAAAAAGTACAAGTATACCTACTAAATACATCTATAAAAATTACATAATATCGATAACCAAGATGAGAGACAACACGACAAAACTCCAAACATCACTATAAACAAGTTATAAAGGTGCATCATAAGATGTATTAAAATTAGAAAAAGACAATTTATGAATTTTAGTTTTAGCATAACTTTTAGAGATCTTAAAAATTGAATTAGAACTGAATTATTATAAGCCATATTACATTGATTGAGAACTAATTGAACTGTTTTAATGATAGAATAATCTAAATATTTGTGTCACATATCAAAATTAGAATAAAAAAATAAAAAAAAACATAAAAAATATTAGGAACCGATGAAGATTAAGGCACATCAACATTTACAAACTAATTAAGACCTCCTCTTCTCTAGCTAAACAACACAGAAGAATATAGTGTTACATTGACATAAGAACACAATGGTAATTGGGGGTAAAAAAGAAGACCCTAACATTATCGATATGTTGTAATTTAATTCTTCTTTATCTTAAATTATTACAGTTTGCTCCATCTAATATTTGACTATGTATGTACAATGATATTGTATATGCCATTTGTAAACTATAGAAAGCAGAAGATTTGCATCCCTTTTAACTTGCAAAAATATATAGACTGTAAGACAAGTCGGTGCTAATCCTTTTGTATTAATTTAATTAATTTGGAATAAGTATTATCAAGTCACCGACTATGTCAGTGCTTCAAAAATTTCTAATAAATCAATATTATAAAATAAACTTACTTCATGATAAACATATCACACAAG
The DNA here is from genome assembly GCF_014773155.1 of Arachis stenosperma. Taxonomy (NCBI): domain Eukaryota; kingdom Viridiplantae; phylum Streptophyta; class Magnoliopsida; order Fabales; family Fabaceae; genus Arachis; species Arachis stenosperma. Next base: position 13,967,895 of record NC_080378.1, read on the forward strand.
CCAACAAATTTGTGAGTATATCATGTCATACGGTATGGTAAGAATATAAGATTATAATACACAATCCTTTTGATATATCATGAAGTCTATTCCATTGTGTGAAGCACGAATGAACTTTCGAGTTAATTATATTTTTGGAATTTTGTTGGAGTCAAAACTTTATTAAGAAGAGAGAGTTATAATTTAGATCAAGTCATCAAGAACCTGGACAAGAAGTGTGTATCCCATTTTTATAAATGAATAATTTGGAATTTAACCTCAATCCTTGTCATATGATCCCATTATTTTATATTTCGAAGAACAAAATTCTGAATTTATAATGGGAAGCTTACTTTTTCATATGAACATTATTATTGCAATAATCCAATAGTCCTTGGTGGGTCTCTAAGCTATGAGCTGTTCTAACGTGCACAAATGATTTGATATTTCAACTATGTAGAGAACTAATGAGAACTCAAAAAAAAAAAAAAAGAGTGATCAATGTTAGTTTCAATGAATCTCCTTGAACTCTTAAGCCAAACCAATCTAAAAAAGTTTGTAATAGTTACTTTTGGTAGGATGTGTCACACCACTTTCATCATTCATATTAAGTGATTCATATTATACTTAAAACTAATTGAGAATAACAATTTGTGTCTAATTCAACTGTGAATTGAATCAAATTTGTGGAATAATGTCATGAAAATAATACCTTGGCACCCAAACTACAACAAAGTTCTGTAGAACAAAGACTTGTTACTTGCACTTTGAATTTGATACACATAAGATGGACAAATAAGAGCTATAAAACCTTTCTTGTGAATTATAATGTTTTAGGATTAAGCATAAGCTGAAATTAATCATCATTTGTTTGCTACAACCTTGGATTTTCGGAAGCCAATGAAATTTCAACCATAATAAATGTGAAAACCATACAGTGATACACACAAGTGAATACATGTTCTTTGGTAGGAGTTGTTCAACTTGACTAACATTCTAATTACAAGTTCCTTACTCAAATCTAATCAGATTTTCATGATTCTTGATGCATTAGAATCCTCTGTTAACCTATTATTACATGGTGTAAATCGATCTCACCTATTACCAAATCATCGACCTTAATTTTGTTTAAAACCATAATAACATCATGAGAAACACTAGTCATGACCATTGTGCCTTCAAACCCAAAATTCTCTAACACCACACAACCATTCAACACGCTAAGATATTCATTAGAAAGCTCATAAAATTTTCTACAATGCTCAAAAAACTTCATTTGAATCCGAAAACTACGCCCCAAGTTATGATCAAATAAATCAAGGTGAAAAACACACCTAAACCAACCAATAGCACCTTTAGAACCTCATTCAACTTTCCATCTTAGCTTCCTTCACGACTCATCTTCAACCGTTAATAAATCCCCATCGAACGGTTCAGATTCAAACCCAAACTAGCCACCGATCCATGTGAAGTGAAATCCCACCAATCAAAATCAAGTATTCGGATCCTCTCCTACACACTCATAACTATAAAACCCATCAAATTTCCACCGCTTTTTATCACAGGGAAAAAAAAAAGAATTTCTCACAGACCGATCCATTTCTTCATAATTTCCCCAAATTTCTCTCCTAACCCTAATCAACTTCTGAATTCCCAAATTTCGACCATGTCGTCGGAAGAGCCCACTGTTGTAGTAGCACCACCAGCTTCGGAGCCAGCACCCGAACCAACCACCAACACCGAGCCTCCTCAAGAAGACAAAACTGAACCCGAACCTGCTGCCGAAGCAACAGAAGAAACCACTAAAGCTAAGAAAACCAAGGAGCCCAAACCTAAGAAGGCTTCCAAGCCTAGGAGCCCACCGAGTCACCCTCCTTACCAAGAGGTTCGGTTCCGACCCTAAAATTCTCTTCAATCATGCAATTTGATCTGAAATTTAGACTGAATTTTGATTTTGATTTTGATTCTGATGTTTTTGTTGTTAATTACAGATGATCAAGGACGCTATTGTTACGTTGAAGGAGAAAAACGGTTCGAGCCAATACGCGATTCAGAAGTTTCTCGAAGAAAAGCATAAGCAGTTTCCAACCAACTTCAGAAAGCTTCTTTTGTTCAATTTGAAGAAGCTCGTAGCTTCTGGAAAGCTCGTTAAGGTTAAAGGTTCCTTCAAGCTCCCGGCAACAAAGGCGCCAGCATCATCAGCGCCTTCGCAGGCAAAGAAGCCTGCTGCTACCAAGACCAAGACCAAGACTAAGACTAAGCCCAAGCCCAAGCCTAAGCCCGCTGTCAAGGTGAAGGCAACAAAAGCCAAGACAACCAAGACTAAATCGGTGAAATCAGTTTCAGCTAAGTCTAAGCCCAAGCCCGCTCCAAAGCCCAAGGCTGTGGCGAAGCCTAAAGCAGCTGCAGCAGCGAAGCCCAAGGCAGCTGCAGCCAAGACCAAAGCAAAGCCCAAGGCAGCTGCTAAGCCACCGGCAAAAGTGGCGAGGATGTCGACTAGGGCTTCGCCAGGGAAGAAGGCTGCACCTGCCGCCAAGCCTGCAGCAAAGAAGGTTGCGGCAGCGAAGAAGAGCGTGAAGCCCAAGAGCGTAAGGTCTCCGGCGAAGAGGGCTTCGGTGAAGAGGGGCGGAAGGAAGTGAAATAGATATATAGATAGATGAGGAGGCCCTAGTGGGCTTTTTGTTTTCTCTCTTTGTTGTGTAATCTTTAGTTTTGTATATCTTTTTTAAAAATCTTAATAGTTGAGGTTTCCTGTTTACAACAACATATCAATAATAATAGTGTTAATTAATAAATAATAGTAGCATATATATGGGCTTTCGGAATTTCTCATTTTAAGATTTTGAAGAAAAATGGTTGATGTCGGTGATAGCAATGTCATATAAGTTATAACCTTTAATTTGTTTATTAAATAATTTAATTTGGCATGATATATAAACTAAAATTCGGTTTATGGAAAGGAAGCAAGGATCTTTTTTTATTTTTGAAGTTTAGGGAAAGGGTCTTTTCGTGTTCATGTTAGATTGCTTACCATATAAGCCAGTTTTCATTCATCTATGAACATCATTATGTCAACTAATTGGACAATCATAATTTGTCGCTTGTTATCTTCAAATGTAATTTACTGATTTTGAGAGAAAATTTCGCTTTAAATTGTTCTTTGCTTTCATTTATCTACTGGAATATCAACGTGCCTGAAGAATTTAAAAATAGTTATCCAAGTTTAATTAACACGCGCTAATTGTTTTTTCGATGCTTTTTTTATAATTTGAAAATCTAAAGTATCTTGTATCAAAATTTTGTTTTTATTTTATACATAAAATATACTATCAAAATAATATCCTAAAACTTATATTACTGACAAAAATAATTTCAAAAAATGTTATTAAGTAAATTTTTAAAAAATTTTAAAATACAATTAAATATACTATATATTAAATATATATTCTAAATAAAAATTTAAAAATCAGATTTTAATATAATTTTTTTATAAACATTATAAAAAAAGTAAGTTTTTTTATTCTAAACTTTTGATAATTTTATGTTAATTGAATTTTTTTAAAAAATTTTATTGTGAATAATCATATTATTTTAAAAAATTAAAAATATATAGTTCAAATTTTTTTAAAAATTGTTTATGTGTATTTTCTAAATATTATTTAAATATTATCATAAAATTCAGATTAAATTAATAAATTATTTGTTAAATAAAAAAGTTTTTTGTTATTTATAAAAAATAAAAATTATAATATTTATTAGTTATTTTGTCATATTTTTAAATTATTTAATAATTATTTTATTGATAACAATTTTTAGAAATTTTGTGTGAGCGTATGAATTTTTTGGATACTAATTGGTAATTAACTCTTATACATAAGTTATTTTAATTTAATAAATTATTTTATTGTTTATTCAATTATAAAATTGTTTTTATTTAAGATTGTTATTAAGACTTCGTAGTAATAGGTTAATGTAAGTACTTTGTTAGAATTAGAATTGGTACTAGAAAAAAGATTTTTTGCTACATCTCTGTTAGTTTGAGGTGGAATATATACACATACACGTATACATATCAGGCTAACAAACTAACAAAACACTAACCAAACCTAATAAAAAAGATTCTTCTCTAAATAAAGTTAACTAACTAACGGTAGTAAATAAATAACAATCTTAACAAGCAAAGCAAGATATCTGTTAATACTCTCCCTCAAATTAGAGAAAAAATATTAATGATTCCTAACTTGCTGATCAAGTTCTTAAACAAAGTAGGCTGCACAACTTTTGTTAAAACATCGACAAGCTGATGTCCTGACTTCACATGCACCAACTTTACGGTACTCTCTTGTACATGTTCCCGAGCAAAGTGACAATCCATCTCAATATGCTTGGTACGCTCATAGAAGGTGGGATTCTCAGCAATGTGGATTGCAACTTTGCTGTCACAGAAAATGTAAGGCGGATCAACTTGTATCTCAAAATCCTGAAGCAGCCTCATAACCCACACAACTTCAGCAGTGACATTGGTAAGTGCTTGATACTCTACTTCATCCGTGGACCTCAAAACAGTGTCTTGTTTCTTCGACTTCCATAAGATTAGAGAATCGCCATGGAAGACGCAATAGCCGGTAGTGGATCGTTTGGTTTCGGCACAGCTTCCCCAATCAGCATCCCCATATGCCTTGATCGATAAAGGGGAAGAAACCGAAAAAAACAAGCCCTACCTAGGTGCAGCCTTCAAATATCTCAAAACGTGATAGATAGCATCTAAATGAGTAGTGCAAGAAGAAGACATGTATTGGCTCAGCTTGTTCACAGCAAAGCAAATATTGGGTCTTGAAATGGTGGGGTAAAACAACCTGCCAAATGTATATCGACTATGATCATCTACTGAAGTGAAAAAATACCGCTCCCCCAAATGTATAGCAACATGGTAAGGACCCAAAGTGTCGCAGTGTATCAATAAGAAGCATTCAGACTCCTGATTATTGTTGGAAACAAAAGGCAACCATTTTTGCTTGGACAAAGAGCATATGTCACACAATGAATTTTTATTAGAAGCTGAAGAATTACAATTCAAAGGCAAATGCTGCAAAGCAGAAAAAAAAAGATAGCCTAATCTATGGTGCCACAATTTCGCACTTATTGCATTAGAAGAATCAGAAATGACTAACGTATTGTCACAATCGGCATTATTACATGTTGGTTCATTAACATTGACACCCTTAGTCATAGAAACTGGTATGTGTGTATAAACATACAATTCGTGTTTCAATTCACTTTTTCCAATCATCTTGGAGGTCAGGTGATCCTGAATCACAAAACCAACATCAGACAAAAGAATAAAAAAATGCTGCTTTAACAACAAGGAACTCACTGAAATCAGGTTAATTTTGAATGACGGCACATACAAAACTTCATTGAGTGTGAGAGTTTGAGATAAGAAAACAGAACCAGAAGCAAGTACAGATATGCGAGTATGATTGGGGAGAACCACAAAGTTATTTGCAAACTAAATTGAAGGTTTGAAATTGTCCAAAGTACATGTCACATGACAAATAGCACCAGAATCTAAGATCCAAGATTTAACTTCAAGTGCAAAAATTAAAGCAGCAACGAAGAGTGTACCTTCCCCTGTACTTGAAGCTTCAGCAGTGATAATAGGGGGTATTGTGGATGGAACTTGTATAGATAGGAGTGATATTAATTGTTGATACTGTTAAGAAGTGAGCTGAAGAAAAATGTCCTGACTTGTGTCCACATAGTTGACCGAATTGTGACTGGACTTTGCTTCTTGTAATTAGGTGGATAACCATGTAACTTGTAGCATTTATCCTTGGTGTGGCGAGCAAACCGCAGTGAGCACAGAGCTGCTTATCTTTCTTCCCTATCCGAGTCTTGGAGTTATACTGTGTGTTCTTCACAGCGAAAGCCAGCTGCGTCTCATTGCTTATTGGAGGAGCAAGAGTCAGTCCTCGTTGCCGCTCTTCTTGAACGATTAGCGAGAAAACTTCAGATATGCTAGGCAAAGGCTTAGGCTTCATTAACAAAATTTGGTTCCGAACTTGATAGTACACATCATTCAATCCCATAAAAAAAACGAGAACATATTCCTCATCAGCATGAGCTAAAAATTCACGAACACCACCACAATTACAGCGTACTGAAGGTCGAAAATGGCATGATTCTTCCCACACATACTTTAGCTTAGTAAAAAAATTGGGAGATAGAGAGAGAATCTTATTTCAGATTGATTAACTCTTTTTGCAGTTCATATATTCAAGGACCATTCTTTTGCTGAAATTGGTGACCTAGATTTGTCCAAATCTCATGAGCAGAACCAGCAAAGATCAAGCTCGATGCAATCTCCTTTGAAACAGAGTTGAGAATCCAGGTGCTGACGATGTCATTTAGACGACACCAGCAGAGCTTGGAAGAGTGAGACACACCTTCCTCAGGTGGCGAAATCGTGCCGTCAACGAATCCAAGTTTGTTTTTGCTATTTAGCGCCATTTCCATCGATCTCTTCCATGAAGGATAATTGTCGCCGGTGAGCACTTGTGTGACCAAAGCAAGGTTTGGTTGATTGGAGGAATGGTGCAGAAAAGGATTGGCTTCATCGATTGTCGTCATTGTAGAAAAAAAAATTAAAGGTTGAGGAGAAGGGAGAAGAGAAGAAATAGAAGAAGGTTCGAGAAAAGACAAAAAGAGAAAGAGGAAAAGAATGTTTGAGAAAGAGGGAAGAGAATTAGAGAAAAACGCAGAGAAGTATGAGAAATTCTTGTGATTCTCTTCCCTCTTTCTGCTAACCATGTTAGAACTAGAATTGGTACTGAAAAAAATAATTTTCTGCCGCATCTCTATTAGCTGGGGGTGGAATATATATACATACACATATCAGGCTAACAAATTAACAAAACACTAACCAAACCTAACAGAAAAGATTCCTCTCTAAATAAGGCTAACTAACTAACTGCAGTAAATAAATAACAATTTTAACAGGTAAAACAAGATATCTGTTAATACTCTCCCTCAAGTTGGAGAAAAAATGTTAATGATTCCCAACTTACTTATCAAGTTCTTAAACAAAGTAGATTGTACAACTTTTGTTAAAACATCGGCAAGCTGATGTCCTGACTTCACATGCACCAACTTCACGATACCTACCGTCTTGTACATACTTTTTTGTTTTATTATTTTATAATAAATATTAAATATTATTTGGCATGCTTTTTATTTAACAATAAATAGATGAACAAAAGAGTTGTCCCCTAACTAGGAACAAATATTAGTATTGTTTTAATCACAAAACTAAGAATGAGATAGCGAGCATAACCGTTTAAATTTAAACTGATTTAAATTAAACCATTTATCCAATTTAATATAAATTGAAAATTGATTAAAATCGCACTAATTTAGATTTAATTGCATTCTATTTTTTGCAAATTACGTGGATCAGATCAAATTTTGGATCTACTTCTTAAAATCGATCCAATCCAATATAAATCACACAATGTGCTATAATATTATTATTTTATTATTATATTTATCATATTACTTATATGTGTTCAATTTATTATATATTTTTGTATTATTCATGTATTATTATTTAATAAATATTTAATATTCAAAATAATATTTATTTATTTATTTTAACTAACCTATAATTTTATTTTTATTGTTATGTTATTGTTGATTTTTCAAGATATTATTGAGACTTGTTATGTTATTATTGGTTATTTAAAATTTGATGTTAAAACTTGTTATATATATTTATTTTTTTTAATTTACAACATCATAAATTCAATCTAATATAAACCGATTGAAATTAGACTATATTGGATCGAATTTTTTTAAAAAGATTATCCAATCTAAACTGCACCATAAGTAAAATTAGTGTTCAAATCAAATGAATTTTTGACTTAAAATCCGAACACCCCTACTAGTAACTAGTGAGTACCTATACATTTCTTTAAAAATTTCAATAGAAAGAGAAACCATGTCTTTTGGGTTTATTATTAGAAACAAAATCGTAGCCTTCTATTTGGAATTTCTTTATTTTGCATTGTCGAAAACCCAAGAAACAAGAACATCAAATAAAACTATAAAAAGCCAAAATCTCGCAGAAGTTTTTGTGAGTTGAATTGTTTGATTTTCAACAGATTTAACCGTCATTAACTAATTTAAATGCAGATGGTTTTATCAATTTTTCAGTCGAACTAATCGATCCAATCTCGTCTGATACGGATAACATGGTCTCCCATAATCATGCCATGAGAGATTGATTAAGAGATATTTTTAAAATTTTTCAAAATCGGTATATACAAAAAATGTACTTTCTCATATCTTAATTTAACTGCAAGCAAAAAAAGAAATGATACACTTTCAAAATCAAGATTTTAACTATGTTGTTGGTGTAGTTTGTACAACATAAATTGAGTTTTGCTCTTCTACAAAACTCCAATAACCTATGAAATCTTAATTAAAGTGTAGAAGGTTGAGAAAACATTATCACTCCTTCATGAAGTTATCTTTGAGTCTCTCAATTTTTTGGATAGAATACTTAAGCTCTTGTTGGATGTTGAGCCTTGAAGGGGATAATACAATGTCTTTCCAAATTGATCCTGCTTCAAAAGCTGGATTAGGATGCTTGTAAAGCTCATATATGGATTCAGCATCTTCATTCAACCTTGCAACTCTCCTCAAACAATCAATTTCATCTGGATCAACAAGTAGTGTCTTGTCTCTATCTTTCCATCCTATCAACTTTACACAAAACTTATCAAGTCAATAGAGATTCACATTTTGTTGTAATGGCAAAGATGGAGGGAAAAATGGTGGATCCTAATTTCATGTTAGACAACCACCAATACCAATTAAAGAAATTAGATTTATATTCAAATTATTTCAATATGTCTTGGGTAGGGGTGGCAACATGCACCATACTCGCGGCTAACCAACCCGATCCAACCCCGTTGGGTAGGGTTGTCAACCCAATCCGTAGCGAGTAGGGTAGGGTTGTCGTGCGGGTTGAGCCTCAATCTTATCCGACCAACTCGCGCCCTATATATGTATATATTATATATTTATATAAAAATATGTTTCAAGTGGATGTTGAACTAAAATCACTCATTAAATGCAAAAAATCTTTAGTCACTAAGAGAATATCATTAATTGATAATTTAATACGTTTTTTTTTTTACATAAAAATAAGTTCTATTTTAAATTATCATCAGATTATATAATAATGTTGCATCTTTTTTATAACCCACGGGTTAAGAATGGTAGGGTTAGGATATTCTCGACCCGCGAATAGAATAAGGTTGAGTTTATATAAAAATCTCAACTCGTGGGTAGAGTTAGAGTTGGATCCAAACCCTGCTCTACCCTACCCATTGTAACCCCTATGTTCAGGTGGTAGAAAAAAAATTATCAAAATCATAATTTTTTTTCTAACTCATTTTTGGGTACTTATTTGTTGTGAGAGTCAATTAAGGTTTTACTATAGCTTAAAAAGATAAGATTGTTCAAAACACTATGCAAAAGTTATCTTAATACACACATCATGTGATATTCTTAAATTAGTTCACGAGTGATTTTAGATATAAATTTAGTTTCAATATATTATAAATGAGCATTTAAGTACTCGATGTATTATTATTTAAACTTCAAAGTGAAGTCATAGTTGTGTTATTAAAATGTAAAGGTTAAAATTAAAAAGAAAAAGAGAAAAAAAAAAAAAAGAAAAGAGAAAGATATTTGATTGGTGAATGATTCCTTGGTGTGTCATGGTTTTGCATCAATGTAGGTGCATAAACAAATTGATGGTTGAAGAAAAGGAACATAGATTTGAAGGCTCTTTTTTTTTTTTTTTTCCAATCAATGACTATATATATATAGTGCCTAAAAGTTACTGTCTAATTACTAAAAAATGTTTAAAAATTAATTTTTAATTTAAAAAATATAAAAACTAAAAAATTTTAAATATTTAAAATCAAGAATGTAAAGAAGTTTATGTGTACCTTGGGTGGGCCTTCCAAAGCATTGGTACTGTATAACCTGGCATTGTCTACTAGGTTACAATATGTCATAAATGCATCAGCAAACCTTTTGTGAGATTTTAATTGAGATTTCACTCTTACTCCTCTTCTACACATGATAGCTCTCCTGTGTTCCCATTCAAAATTGCTTATTAGCATAATTCATTTACACTGGAATAATCATGCCAAATTTAGTATTAAAAACTCAAAATTATGACTAATTTTTCTTTGCTAGAAAAAGTTAGATTTAGTTGTCTTCTATTCTAAAATAAATATGCTTTTACTGTTTTGCTACATTGAAAAATTGAATTATAAAAGTTAGTATTCAAATTCGTCTTTTAATGATAACTCGGTTTCCAACTTGATTCCAAAAAGATTTTTCTAGTCATATTAGTCTCTGAAAATTATAACCATAAGTCAAATAAATCATTTTGTCAGTTCGATGATAACGTGTCACAAAATGATTGGTTGATGTGCAAAGATACAACCAATCATTTAGTGACACGTGGCATCTAACATGATACGTCGTGGTGTTTCTAACTGACAAGATAACCTATTCAGCTTACGATTGTATGTCATGTATTAATATGACTAAGAAACTTCTTTCGAGAATCAATTTAGAGAATGAATTATCTTTAACGAATTTGAGTATTAAACTTGAATTATAAATTAAAACCATTGATTGAAATGGATGTAATAAGATTGTGAAACAAACCTTATGCCTCTAATGACGGCAAGGTAAGCATCACAAATTACTCCAACCAACTCTATTCTATATGGTTTTCTTTTTTTCCCTCCAACTTGTTCAGGTTCTTCATCATCAATAATTTCCCAATAGTTTTCAATTACAGATCCATCACTGTTCAACTTGTAGCCGACACCCATCCGGTAACGCTTCCGATGGACGTTTCTGGCCATGGTTATTGTTTGCACTACAAATGGTACCCAAGAGAGTGTTCCATCCATGATCACATCCCTCCCTTCATTTAGTGCAGTTACTAGGAGTGATGAGGCTGCATCTGTGGATGATTGGTGAACCTGTTTTCATCAATCATTTTATCATGCTAGAACCCAAACCATTGTCAAACTATGGGAAAAAGTGCTAATTTTAGCTACTTTTATGGTTAGAATTTAGGCTTTTTGGCAGACTAAAATGTTTATAATTTTGAAAAAAAGACATGTATCTAGTTTTTAAGATTGATCAATTTCAAATCATAATTTTGACTACTTTTGTGTAAGTTAACTATACAGATAATATCGTCTTTTATGGTAGACCATGTGTATAAACAAATAATAATCAAGGTTATGAAGCTAAACTGGTCATTCAACTGGTAGAATTAGGTGTTTAAAAGTTTAAAAGTTCAACGGAGATTTAATCATTGTTGAATTAAATATAATAAAATAATATATTTAGTATGAAATATATATTTTTTTAAACATGTTTTTTTATTTTGTTATTTTAAACCATTTAATCGCTAAAAAATCGAGTCAATTCGACCACCTACTTTACTAGTTTTATGACCAATTTTTACCAAGAATGGGACCAATCTGGTAGCCGATTTCTGGTTAATTCAATTGAATTTTCCAGTTTGGTTTGATTCTCAAAACTAACAATTATAATTAAAGAAAAGTCTCTAGAATAAGTATGAAATCAGAGAACAATGTTATAACAATCTTACCAATTCAGCTGTTTGAATCATGTCATGATGCCCCCTTGAACTAAGGGCTCTATAGATAACATCTGATTCTTTGAAGGCATCTGCCTCAATGATAACAGCATTTCCTGCCGCTCCGGCCCAAAAAGGTCTGCACAAATTTCTCTAATTATGACAATTTCCATATGCACATAATAATTTATCTTATATAGAAAACTTATGCTTGTGCTATTTTCTGTGTACATAACTATATCTTCTGTTACTTCTTATCAATCACTTTTAATACCAAAAATAAAAGATATATAAAAACGATATACAAAAATAGTACATATAACATTCTTGTTATGTATATATTCGGTGTCTTACTCTTTAAGAATGTCCTTGAGCACTGTGCTCTTGCCAGCTCCCATGCCACCACCCATGAAGAGAAGCACCGGGCTTCTATCGCTATGAGCCACTGGAGCCATTACTTCTGTGCATCTCGAGTCATCAGTCGTTACAAGTCCCATTGCTTTCATCTCTTCTACTAAAGTGTTAAAAACTCTCGCCACCTTCAAATTCTTTGTTAGCCTCTCAACCCTTTGTTCTCTGTATGTTCAAAATCCTACTATTAATTTAACTTCGAAAGGGGAGGAATAAAAATAATAGTAACACACACGCACACGCGCGCACACACTCACCTAGTTGCGGCCATAACTATGTGCTTGAGCTTCTTTTTTGCCTCATTTTCAGAGCTCAATATCTGCAATATAGGAAGGAAAACACTTAGTGGTATAAATAAACAATTCAAATGCAGAGGATTCCATCATTTCTTTTTATATATTCTCTTAGAAATAACTAAACTAAACTTCTTCACTAAGACCTGACTTATCAATAGATCACCGTAGCTCCAATGGAATGAAAAGTAACTGAGAATGCATCTCTCAAACTCCTCCACAAGCTTCACGAAGAGCGAATCTGCATCCGGTTCGCCCTCGAAGAAGGCGTACATATCGTCTTCGCATCCGTCGGCCTTCCTTATGTATTCAGAAGCTAATTTACACAGATGAGGACAACTCCTCCTATCTTTGAACCCCATTTGCCTAGCTGCACCAAATCACAAAAATCAATAGTCCAATTCATATTTAAATTGATAGAAAAGTACTACCTCATCTAATTGAATTTTTCATTATCTTTCACTACCATTTATAGAAGGAGATTAAGTGTTAGTAGTACTTATTAAAAAATTTTCAGGGGAGGCCAAGTTAATTAATAACAAGAAACAAAGATCGGAAACAAATTTTACAAGTGATGTAAAAAATTTGGAGGCAGCCATTTCCTTGTATAATACAGTATAAGATCCACCATTGCTAAAGTTAATCACATTTAAAACACGATTATATTATTGAATATGTATCTTCTTGTCAGCTTAAACTTTTAGAATAAGTAATTTTCTAACATAGTAGTAGAATTTCTCCAAAAAAATTTAAAATTCGATCATTGTTGGCATGTTAATCTATTATGTTCTTGACAATTTACATTGTCTATATCATTCTGTCTCTCTTAATTGGAGGGAACTACACTAAATCCTCCAGTGATGGTAGTAAATAAACCAAAGGGTTAAGTACGATTTTGGTCTCTAAGGTATAGGCCGACAATTTTTTTCGTCCCGAACATTTTTTTGCATACAAAATCGTCCATAAAGTTTAACTTGGTTTCAAAATTGTCTTTTCCTCAGGGACCAAAATCGTATGGAAGTGATGGGAGGAGCGAACACAAAGATGGATCGTGGACATCTTTTTCTTCTTCCCTTCCCCCTTCTTCTTTTCTTCCCTTTTTGTAGGAGCATAAACACTCTTTTTCTCTTATTTTTTTTTTACTTTATAATTTTTTTTGTTATGGATAATTTGGTCAAAAATTTTAATATTTAAGTAAAAAGACCGATTTTAAAACTTGGTTTTAAATCTTAGGAACGATTTTGTATGCAAAAAAAGGTTGGGGACGAAAAAAATTTTGGCCTATACTTTAGGAACCAAAATCTACTTAACCCTTAACCAAACTAAACTAAACTAAACAATTGGAGGTTCCTAATAAAACTTTTTTGTTTTCTCAAAACTCTAATCAGATACCACTAGTAAGGAATCAAAATGACTATTTTAACCAATCCTACTTGGTAGTGGGGTGGTATACATATCAGCATTTATGGATCCATGTCAAAGGGTGTGTGAGTGTGAAGAGGATCGTCCAACACAAACACAAACACAAAAACTCAAAATTTATGATAACTAATTTGATTTATGATTATTATTACCTACGTAATGAGAGAATCTTTCAAGCCTTGGAGTATGCTTGCCTGCCCTTGAAATTCTCAAAAGTGGCATTATCTTGCGATCTCTCATAACCTTGATCCGATAAGACATTGCCACAGCAAATATCAACCCAATTGATGAAGCCACAACGATCTGTGTAACGCTTGGCTTAACATTCCCATTATAATCTATAAAACATTTCAATTTCGATCCATCAATGAATGTGATGAATTATTAAAGAATGTGATGCATTATTCACTTTGTGTTAATTCATTACATACCTCTCTGCATTTCTCTTGGATGGAATTTATTACCAAGAACAAGAACAATGAGATAATGAAGGAATGTGATGAATTGATTGTGTTCTTGTGGGGTTTTTTCTCTTTGATTTCCGAAGAATTTGATTGTGGTGTTGAAGGAAACTCTATTCATTCCTCTTTCTTTGCCTCTCTTCATTACGTACGGCTTTTGCATGCATTGGAAGCTAATTGACTTACACGTGTCTCAGAAATATTTTGCCTTTTGCAGAAATAAAATAATTTTCTTGCAGTATATAATTAATTTTTCTATGAATAAAAACTTTGTTATTATTTATTAATTAGTTTAATTATAAATATAAATTTAATTTAATTTAATTATATTATCTATAAAGTTGATTACAAATATAAATGTATAATCATTCTGCATTGTTATATATTTTTTTATTAATGACTATATACAATTGTTACATAGTTGAATAATTTTTTTTTATAAAATTTTCATTGAATTCACCATTGAATTTAAAGCTTATATTTCATAAATTGTCTCCGTAAAATTTCATTAAAATTATTTGATATACTTACATACTCGAAAATCAATGTTAACATGTTTCAACGGCAACCTATGATAATAAAATAGTAATTAAAAAAATAAAATAGTAATTAATTAAACATTGGGATCCACATGATCATGTGGTATTCCCTTTTTTTCCTAAGACATATCTTTGTCTGAACCCTTCTACTCTTTCAGATAACAAGCTCCAATTTTTCTCTACCACCAAAATCATGGGTCCATTTCCATTTCTCCCTAGGGACACAAAAACAGGGTTACAATCAACAATTCACCTTCTTTAATTTTCTTTCATTAGCTTGGTTTTTTTTATTATTTTACTAACTTGAACAATAGGATATGGCGTGACCAACATCGGTGTTGCAAGGTTGGTCCTTATTAAGGCGAAGAAAACGAAGAGTTTGAGCTCCTGCTATGGCTCCACCACTTGGTGCTATCATGTATATCCAAATGTCCTTGAATTTCCATGAAACAATTGCTGGTCCTAATGATCTTGCAGGGTTCATTGATCCACCTGACACAGGCCTTCAATTCCACACACAAAAAACAGAGCACTCTGTTATTTAAATAAAACCTACTATGTATAGAGCGGATGTTATCTAATAAGATAAGATTTAGTATATGTTATTAAAAATTTAAAATCAATCATGTTATAGATACACAAACAATTTATAAATTTTATATTAAAATATAAAATATATATTAAAATTAAAAAATATATATATTTATATATAAATATTGAAATGTCAATAAAATCTTTCTATAAAATTTTGGCGCTGGCCATATGGATTTGGATAAAAAAATTCAAAAAAAAAAATCATGTTTTAAAAAATCCAACATAGCCCAAAATTTTATAGGACTTAGAGTGCACAGGATTAATTCTAATGTTAGTTCTTTTATTATTATTTTTTATTTTATACTTTGATCTCTTATTTTATATTAATTATACTTAATAAATTATTTAAAATTATCATATTTTTATCATTTTCTATTCTATATTATTTGAAGTCAATTGTAGTCGGCCGAGTGTCGACCAAAATCGACATAGACGATTGGTGATTTGTTCGATCGAAAATAGCAAATGATCTACCTAAAGTCGATCGACCAAAGTGTTAAGCGACTAACAAGTAATCCTAGTTGGTCGAGAGCAGCTCAATAAATTAAGATCCATAAATCATTTAAGTTGGATCGGTAGCTGTTTAGAGTTGATCGTTATCATTAGATGAGTATCTTGAGTCTTTAAATAATTTAAAATCAACTCTTAAACTATCGGGTTTAATCTTTTTATTTAAGGATTATTGTGAATTAGGTTTGATAAAGACGTTTTAGAAGATATAATTAGTATAGGGTCGAGGCTTTAGTGTGCGAGTTTGAGACTAGTCCTTAGGATTTAGGGTTAAATTGACACTTCTAAATAAATATATAAGCTGCATTCATTTAGTAGCATGGGACATTAAGATAGTGATATAGAAACAGTGACGGATCCAGAAAATTTTAATTGTGGGGGCAAAATTTATATAACATAGTAATAATTTTTATAATAAAAATAATATGTGTATAAAAAAATTAAATATTAAATTATCTATTAATCACTATATATCTATGTATAAATACATATATTATTTAACTTATTTTTATTGTGTATTTTATATTTTAATATATATTTTAATAGATAATTATTTTTTATTATATATAGCATAATTATTATTATGATTATATTTTATTATTGTAAAATATGATTAGCCTTTAAAGTATCTAATATACAAATTAAAACACTAAAATAGTAATTTAAATAATAATATATAATTTAAAATTTTATTATTTTAAGTTTTATATTTTTAAAAAATTAAGTAATTTTTCTCTTTAACACTACCATCGAAATTTCTCTCTTTCCATATATATTACTAAATAATTATTTAGAAATTCACTTTCCAACACAATTAGAAGCCGACTCTTATTGATATTCATAGTTACAAAAGTTCTTTCAATTAATACAGTTGCTACACAAAAATTAAAGCTAATTTGAAAAGAAGATAAATAATATTTCTTTGAGTTAATTTAAAAAAAAAACACTAATTTCATTTAAATCTGAGGATTGATCATTCTAACGAATATCTAATATAAAATTTTTAAATTTGATGATTAAATACCAAAAGTTGAATAAAAAATGATTGTGGGGTCAAATTTAATAATTTAATGGGGACAAATAAATATTATTATCATATACTACTAAAAAAAATTCCAAATTATAGTGGGGCGCTTGCCCCCACACCTCTATACTTAGATCCGTCCCTGTATAGAAATATAAAATCGTATTTGACAGATGAGATACGCATAAAGATATTGTGTCTAGATACACTGAATTAGTATATTTTATATTCAACCTGCTAGAAAAGATTCAAAGACACTAATAAAAGATACAACTTATTTTTATTTTTTTATTATTCTTGTTAATTTTTTTTATTATATTTTTTATCATTATATTTTCTTTCCAAATCTTTTGAATGAAAAAAAAATAAGAATAAATCAAACTTTTATAATTTGTTTTGGATTATGCTAGGTAGCCAATGATTTTTTTGAACAACATGAACAACGGGTCCTAAAATTGGCCAAATTTAAGTAAAAATACACTACATTCCAAATTACTCACCTAAATCTTAATATTAGAATAACCATCCGTACACCTAGTGAATTAAACATCCGATATATCTATTGTTCACATTGTTTAATATTTTCATTGTCTACCTATACTTTTTTATTTATTTTAGTTTATCACCGAACAAAATACAAAAATTTTAATTTTTATGTTTCTGTCCTTTGTGTTTTATTGTATCTTGTCCTGTTCTCAAAATTAAATGCAGTCATAATGACTAATTTTTAGTATATACATAATATTTTTAAATAAAATTAATTTAATTATTTTGAAAATCTCTATAATTCTAACTAACTTTTAACTGTTTTCTATCGATTAAGATTTTGTATTTAAATTTATTATAAAATTATAAGTCGATTATCTATATAGATTAATTATTTATAATTAATTCTCCATATCAAATAAATATTTTCTCAATCAATCCCAGAATCTTTCCTGTTTAAATTTTTTATTCCATCCCTATACTATAAAAAAGTTTTTATTCAACTTTTCATTTGGGTTTCAGAATAGGGTTTGATACTTTGATTACCATATTTTCAAACCATAGAGATATAGTTAAAAAAAAATGTTTGCACTTGGCACAACCTAGTGGTTTGAATTGAAATATTTAACTCACAGGATCAAATTTGATTAAAATAATTTTTAGGGTAAAATATATTTTTTATCTCTAATGTTTACAATTTTCTTTTAAAAAATATCTCTGTTAGTTGTATTTAATTTTGTCTCTAACGTTTTTTATTTATGTTAAAATTATTCGTGAGTGTTAACTCTATGTATAATATTAGAGACAAAATTAAAAACTTTTAAGGATAGTTTTGACGCAAAGCAAAAACGTTAATAACAAAATTAAATGAATAAAAAACGTTAGGACAAATAAAATTGTATCAAATTTAAATGTTAAGAGTATTTTTGAAAAAAAAAATCCACAAACGTTAAGAATAAAAATTATACTTTATCCTAATTTTTATATAGACAACAAAATTGATCACAAGTTTTTAAATTATATAGACCTAATTGAAATTTGAATAAAATTAAAGGATCTCAAAAGTAATTTAACCAAAAATAGGGAGCAAAAAGAAGAATTTGTTAATAATTTATAGTTAATTACCCTGTGATTAGTACAGCAAGACCAATTGCAATTCCAGCAACAAAGCCAGATAAATGCCCAACCTGCATAAATAGTTTTTGTCTTAAGTTTCAGCTTATTGTAGATAAATGTAAAAGAGTTTAATAATTAAAGAACTTAATCAATAATTTAATTATGTAATCCTTACTGATTCATACTCAGATGTCAAAGCAGCAACAAGGAACATGATGATGAAAGTTGCAATGAGTTCAACCCAGAATGCAGAGTTGCAACCTTGGATTGGCCTTGTGATCATAACCTCTGATTTTATGCCATAAACAAGGCTACCTATAAATGTGGCAAATATAGAACCTACTATCTGTGCTATTATGTAAATTGGAACCTGTTCAGTTCAACAAAATAAACAAAAAAGAATAAATTATGCTACCTACCTGAATTTTAACGGGGTATATTCTCTTGGTTTTATTTAGGTTATTATAGTTTAAAAATTTATAATCAAATTCTTATATCTTGTATAAAAATTTTCATTGAAGTAATTTTCTAATCAAATTATCATATTGTATAAATGTGTTTGGGTCCAGTTTCTTTAATATAAAATTTGTGACCAAATTTGTATGTCGAATGATATATTACTATTTTATATGAATTTTTCTTAACAACGGAGAAATCTTATCTCAAATTTTTTTACACAAGATTTTCAAAACTCGAATAGAAAGAGTTAGAAATTTAAAAATTTAAAAATTTAAAAGTTCAATCATAATTTAATCGAAATTGAACTAAATATAATAAAGTAATATATTTTTGTATAATATATATTCTTAAAAATAAATTTTTGTATTTTATTATTTATTTTAAACTGATTAATTTGTAAAAGTTCAAATCGATTTGACCGATTTATCAAAATTTTAATTGGTTTTTTTTTTTTACCTGATTTTTCTAATTTTGGTTGATTGACTCAACCAATTTTTATCCCGAATTTCAATTTGATTTCTGATTTTTAATTAATTTGAATAATTTGATTTAGTTCTAAAAACCATAGATATAATATAATATAAGGTTTGTCTCGAAAACTTTTCTTATATATAAAGTCTTAATCACAAATATATAAACTACAAGGATGAAACTAAAAATTGAGTGAAGTTATAAAAATTTGAAAGTGATAGAATGTTTTTAAGGTTTAGTACCTTGTACCATGGAACATGACCAATTGTGGCAAAGGCAATTGTGACAGCTGGGTTGACATGTGCACAAGAAATTGGTCCTATGGAGAAGATGATAACAACCACTGTTAATCCTGCTGTGGCTGCATACTCTAGAAGCCCCACTTCACCACTTTGGAATTTTGTGCTTGCTATTATTCCACTTACACAGAACATCAAAATAAATGTTCCAATCACCTCTGCCATCACCTTTATACATGTAACAAAAACATTCAAAACCCAATCACATTGATTTTCATAATACATATAACTATGTAAATATAAAACATGCATAATAGGCTAATTTTTCAATTAATAGTATTGGACTTAGCCATAGTTGGAAATAGTGAATAGCTAAGTCATTCCCTTCCTAAATCTCTTTTTCTATCTAACTTCGAAAAAAAAAAGGCAGCTAGAGTGGCAGTTATATTTTTACATATAATAAAATTTTGTATCCTAAACTATGTAAATACTTGTCTCATTTTTATTCGTTCTTATAATTTTTTAAATTAAATTTTTTTTATCAATTTTATATTATTTATTATGTATATTAGCTTTCATATTATATATATATATATAATATATATATATATATATATAGGGACAGGTATACAATTTGCCTATAACTCCGTTTCGTCCCAAACAAAAACCCACTCCACTCAAAATTCACCCTCTTATGATCCATCTCAATCGAGTAGGGAGAGAATGGATATCCATGCAGGACGGATCTAAGAATCTAATAATGGAAGGGTCGAAAATTAAAATCTTGTATAATTAAATATAATGTCATATATGATTATGTCATATAATCATAATTAATTTTTTAATTAAAAAATTAATGAATATTTGTCAAATAAAAGAATTATCTCCGTCTTTATAATTTTTTTTATAATTTTTTATGATTTTGCATCTAACAAAATATAAAATTATTTATTTTAAATATTTTGTTAATTAATTTACTTTAGTAAGTATTTATGTGCAGCGAATTAAATTTTTATGTTTTATATCATTGTAAAATATGACATAAAATAATATAAATAAATTCCACTAACAATTTTGTTGTGTGAATTTAAAATATACTAAAGTATTTTTATATAATAATAGGAGTAAAAACTAGTAGAAAAATAATAAAAAAGAAACAACTAAATTGTAAATTAAAAAAAGAATAATATTGTTATAAATAATATTAAAGTATTTTTTATATGATTATAGATGTTAAAATTAATTTAAAAAAACAAATGTAAAAAGAACTCTAAATCAAATAAAAAATACAAATAATATAAATGTATATAGAGAAATTTAAACTCTAATACATGATGAATAATAACTCTTTTTATTATTATTACACTATTAAATTTTACTCTATATAATGCATCTATTATAATCTCAAATGAGTTTAAAATTTTTTGGGCCAAGCCACTACTTGCCCCGGAGTCCGTCCCTGTATCCATGAATATAAAAATGAGTTGCATTGTCATCCTTACTTAAATTCTTCGTTTGTCATATACATCTAAATCTAATTCCAAAATACATCATACAGTATTATGCAATACAACTATGTATGTTGAAATAAAATTGTGCTAAGATTACTTCGGAAGATTTACCACAAAATGATGATGAGATTGCTAACTCTAAATAAACATAGAAAGCTTGAATATTGACTTACCATACGAACAAAATTGAGATCAATTTTGAAGGGAAAGCATTGAAACCAAGAATTGCTACCCAAAAGATATAAATGCTTTGATTTTGCAGCTCTATAACCAATCCCTTTATTATCATCCCCAGAAGAGATTCCACTACTTGATGCATAATTTGAGACATCAGGAGATGCTTGATTCTCATACATGTCTGCCATATTAATTATTATTATGATCAACAAAACTATAGTCCTCCAAAAAAAAAAAAAAAAAAAACTACACTACATAATAAAGTCCTTGCTTAATGTGAGTGAAAGCAATAAGAACAGAACATGGTACCTTAGAATAGTTCAGTTTAACTATTGTTGGGAATTTTTTGTTGATCACACTTTTTTGGCATCTTATAAAGGCATTAACACACGGTTCATGTGTTATGTGGTAGTGAAGTGTTATTAGAATATTAGAAAAGGAGAGCAATTTGTGCTTATTAACTGCTTCAATCTAAGAAAGTTAACCATTACTTTCCTACAAGTGTAAGAAAAAATCTTTTTATGATCATAGCTATTACCCTTTTTCTGTTCATTTGATGACTCTGTAGAATCCAAACTAAAAGCTAGATCTCAACCACTTTCTCATCACTATGATATTAGCATTTTGTTTGATATTAAAAATATTAGAAAGATAATAATTTAAAATTATGTTATTCTTTAATTTAATATCTATAATTTTAATATTATCTAATTATTCCTGACCTGATATATTAAATATTGCCGTATCAATATTTTAGCTTATTATGTCATTATTTAACCTATTACATCAGTACTTAATGGAATAAATCAAGGATAGAAACTAAAATAAAATTAAAAAAACTTATAAATTTTCCTGGACCAAAACTAAAAGTGAAATTAAAAATTTATAAAAATAAAAAATTATGATATAAAAACCAAAAATTTATTTAGACAAAAAATATTTAATATTTAATGCTCTCTGTAAAGATTTGGGCTAATCCACAAAAGGGAAAAAGAGCTTAAAAGCGTTATGGGCCAAAGAGAAAATGTTTTATACTTTTTGAATTGCAACATATAATGAAAATAAAAATATTATAAAATTCAACCTGCTATGTGATCTAAATAAATTAATATGAAATTATACTACTCTTTTAATCTATATATATATTTACAGAAGAAGCATGTTATTCATAGAATAACCATGCGATAATTACAGATAACGGAAAGCATTAGATCTAGGTCTACAAAGAAAATTAAATTAGAGAAAGTATAAGGAGACATTGAGTTTAGTGAACAATATGAACAATAAAATTAAAAAAAAATTAAAATCAGACGATAATTAATTTAAATAATTTTTAATAATTTCAAATTTTAAATTTTTAAAAAAATAAGAATTTGTAAATGGTGCAGTTATATATACGATAATTTCCTTTATTCGCGTGTGATTTCCGTCCTGCAGTGCCTTCCTCTCGCGCATTCTCTTTCACTCTCTCCTCTCCGACGCCTAAAACATTAGCCGAAACCGCCCAATTGTCCGCGAACGTCCGACGAAGACACCTCCTTCGCCCACATTGCGTCTATCACACAGCCCACCAACGCACCATTATGTATGCAAATGGTCGTTTTAGTGAGTAATTAGATGATTTTTTTTATCACAGATGTCGGATATTCATTTCTATACTTAGTCGGATGGTTATTTTTACTGTTTACGTATATGGTTATTTTTTGGGGCTTAATGGGTTCTGTTAAAACAACAATGGAAGAACAAGCCTTGCTGCGAGTTGGTGTCCGTCCAGTAGCAGGTCAATGATGGATGGGGTGGGTGCCTAGTAGCAACGGGGGTGACCTGTTCAGTTGTCACGAGTTCGACGGTCAGAGATGCTAGGGCGGCGGTGGCAGGACGCGACCTACAGGCTGGGTACCGGCACAGGAGACAACAGTGATCTAGGCACCAGGGACGCGTGACGAGAACGACGAAGGCCTTCCTCGATGCGGGTTGCTGGCGGATGACACAGAGACTCGCGACGAGAAGGTGGCATCCATCCGAGCTATTAGCTGTCGGCGACGAAAATAGACGCACGCGAGAGAGGGGGTGGGCTGGAGTCGAAGCTAATGGATGGTGATGGTGTCTCTGACGCCACTGAGGTGGGATGGTTAGGTGAAGAACGTCCGGGGTGGCTGCCAGCCGGGGAGGAAGAAGGATTTGGGGGTGAAATTATTTGTAATTATGGTTTGGATGATTATTTTTGTGAAATAACTGAATGAGAGTTTTTAGATTTAGTGTAATTTGCGGAGTGGTTTTCGTTTTTTACCCCTCTAGGGATAAATAACCAGCCCACTATTCACATTGTCAAGATTTTTCATTGTCTCCCTAGCGAAGTTGCTTTCTTTATATTAAACTAAAAGTTGAGTGGAAGTCCGATATTCGATGATAATGAATTTTAATCAATAGAAATAGAGATAAATTGGAGTCTCTTTAATTTCTTAATCTACATAAAAAATATTACAACATTGTGAGATATCATTTTTTTATAACTAAATTGAATCCTTTCTTAAATTAAAAGTATTTCCATGAATAAAAAACAATCTTCAATGCATCTTTATTCTAGATCTGAACAATCTGCACCAATATACATCCACTCATAAAAAGGAGGGAGGTAAGGAGAAATAAAATACCACAGAAAGAGCAAAAAAAAAAAAACACATCACAAAGTGTTATTAAAGATGAAAGAAAAAATGAAGGAGGTAACAAAAAACAAAGAGAGGAAGAAAAAGATGGTGGAATTGAAGAAATAGACGTAAGAGAAAAGGAGAAAGTGAGAACAGAAAGGAGGGGTGAGAGGAGAAGTAGTGGGTGGGGGAAGAAAAGGGTGAGAAAGGGAGAGGGAAGGCCATCGCTACCTTGCTAGGTTGATGGCCATGCTAACTCTCCAAGTGACCAAAGAACTTTAGAATAGCATCAAAGAGAGGATTTTGAAGAAATCATTTGCTTTTCAAAGAGATATGAGAATTGAACATAGATCTCTAAACTCAAATAAAATATGCAAAACACTTAATTCTTTTGTAAAGGATTAAATTTTAATGTATTGATAATATGAAACATTTTATATATTCGTCCAATTATACTTTGGATGACTATTAAGTATTAATGCGATCAATATAAAAAGATAATTTTTTTTTTTTGGCGTGAGATCACATAATTAGACGTATGTATAAAATTCTTTTACACCATTAAAATTAATCTTTTTAATTTACCAAATATAAAGTAGAATATTTATGCTTTAAAGAAAAAAAAAATACAAATACCTCTCTAATAAACTTTATCAAAGCCTTCCTTTGGCAGGTAAAGAAGTTTGTATATAGCCCTATAACTACAAATGTGTCACGATTAGCTGGATCGACTCACTTAACTCAACAAACAAGCTCGCTAAAATAGAAAATACACCAAATTCGTGTTGCTTAACTTGTAGTGTTTGATGAGCCGAATCAGTCTAGTGGATTAGTAATTTTTTTATAATTTCACTAGGTAGACAACAAGAGTTGTGAACAACGAACTATACCCGCAGGCCCAATAACACTTTTACTTATTTTCACCTTTACCTATCCTAAACCCTAGTTTCACCACAACCATTCCACCACCACAGCTCCTGTGACACGCTCATCGCCGGCACGAAGCTTCTTAGTGCCACATTCATTGTTGTCACCGCAACGAAGCCACCTTCTCTTTTTCTGTTTCGTCACTATCTCGACACACCTTTGCCCAGCATCCTCCCCAAAGTTGCATCCTCCCCAATGCCGCGTCTCTGCCCAGCGTGGTCGCTGCTGCAGCCTTGAACCAGCGTCGATCGTCCTCCCCGTGCGTTTTCAACGGCTAAACCCAACCCGGTCTGTCACTGCGCCACCACCCTTCCCACCGCGAGTCTCTTGTGTTTTTATCGCGTTTGTACTTGTTTCCTTTTTCAAACCATATATTGGAGGGAGAAGAGATTGGAAGTTTTCTTTGAGTGGTGTTTAATAATGAAAATCTACATCTTAGTGAAAAGAACCATCCGCTTAAATAGTAAAATGAACATCTTGCGGAGCATGTGCAGGCAAAATCAAGCAAATCAAGTAAAAATATAAAATACCAACGGTATACCCAAATAAACATCCACTTTAGAATGAAAAGAACCATTCGCATACATAGTAAAATGAATATCCGACTTAATTAATAAAAAAAAGTAACGAGACAGCAACTGGCGGGGGCACCGAGGTCGCGATACAGCAGCAACGACAATGGCATAGGATTGCGAGAAAGTATTTGTGACAAAAAAAAGAATTTAATATTTTGATTAAACCTAATTAATTCAAAAGTTAATTTTTAAAATTAAAATTAATTTTTCTTTTATTATGACTAAACTTAATTAATTCAAAAATTTAAATTTTTAAAATTAAAATTTTTTTTAACATATTATTTGTGTTGTTAAAAAAACATTGTTCCTTTATAGTTTCTCATTTTTTTAAGTATAAAAGTCGAAATTCATTTCCTCTCCTTATTTTTCCCTCTCACATGCCACCACAATTAACCCGCTTTCTCTCCTTTTATCATGTCTATCATTCCTTCATTTTTGTTTTTTTGAAACATCTGTAAATCTATTCTATTTTTATTATTGTTCTTTGATTAGATTTTTATTTTCGCTTGTTTAAAGTTAAAAAATAGACCGTGGAAAATTAAAAGTTCAAAATCTTAATTTAAATTTAATTTTAAAAAAATTACATTTTTTATAAGTCAACTTACCCGTCATCTGCATACTTGTCCTATCTACTGATAAAAAGAGTGATTTGATATTTTTAACCTATTTATTTAGATGAATGAGTTGACTATTTTATCTAACGAAAGATTTATTAGACAAATGAGCATGTTCATTTGACACTCTTATCTAGTTAACTATCGTGTGAAGTGCCACATAATGAGTCAAATACAAAAATTACAAGAATATGGATTTGAGAGCTTTGTGTATATTGTTTAAAGTGGTTTTTTTATAAGAGTAAAGTAACAAATAAATTTTTGAAAATTTATATTTCGAATATATTAATCTAAAAAAATTACTAATAAAGTCTTTTAAGATAGTATGATGGTAATTAGTGACTAAGAGAAGGGGGTTGAATCTTAGCCCCTCTTTTGCTGAGTATTAATTGCTGCTTTTTCAAAGAAACTTTAGGAGATATTTCTGCTTTTGTCTCATGACAAGTCAAGAGACATTTTCTTTTTGTCTCGTAACTGGTTAGGAGAAGTTTTTCAGTTTTGTCTCCTTCGCAACAGAAACAGAATAGGATTAGAAGAGAATGAGAGAATCACACTTAGAAGTATCCTGGTTCAGCTGCTAAGTGCAATGCAGCCTACATCCAATCTCCATCACAACTGTGACGGAATTTCACTATAATCATCAAATTACATACACCAATTCTTTCCTAGGAACTACCCATTCCTATCTGGGACAAATTCAGATTCTATCCCCAAATCTGAAATTGACTTGGACACCTACCAAACTTTCAACTGCAAAGTGCTAACCCAACTTGCAAGAAAATCCCCACAGGATTATGAAACACAACAAACAGATGCACAAAGAAACTCTTAGACATCTATGACTTTTTCTTTAATTTTGCTCTCTCTGCCTTTTTCCTCTCACTGTCTTTTTCTTACAAACCTCACTCTGTTTGCCTTTTACCATGAAACTCAAACAGACAACACTAAAGAAAAAAAAAACAAAATGAAACTCATTGAAGGAGAAGAACTCTGTTAGCTTAGGATAGCTATGAGAACTCTGTGCTTTCTCTCCTTGCTTCAACCTTTGGCCGTTCACCTTTATTATAGAAGGGGAAGCTTCCAAGGTTGAAACTGGTTCAACCAAGCCACCAACATCTTCTCCAACAAACTGCAGCAGTTTGGACAGAGAGAAGAGAGAGGGAAAATTGAAGCCAAATTAATATGCATGTACCTCTCTCAACCCTTCTCATCAAGCTTCTTCAATCTGAGCCCTTGATCTTGACTTTGGCTCCAAGAAAGAACACTGACCCTTGATGAACCTCTGATCCTTGACAGCTCCTTCTTTTCCATATTTGCTTCTTCCTCCACGTAGCTCTAGTAGCTACCTTCTGTCTTGGATGAACAAAAATAGAAATGAGCTTTACCCACTAAGATCTTCTTCTCTGACCGAGATGGATCTTTCCTATTCTTGGCATGGAAATCTTGAAGCTTCTTCTTGAAATCTTGCCTTCAATGGCAAAGATCTTAGCCACACTATGCTTTGGATCTTCCTTTTGCCAAGGCCATCATTAAGCTAGCCTTTTTCTTCTTCATAGCTTCACTGTTTTCTCTGTACTTCTTTTTTCTCTAATAACTTGTTCACTCTTCTTTCCTGAGTGAAGTGACAACCAAAACAACAAAGAGAGAAAGAGAGAGAAGAAACAAAGCATTGAATGAAAAATTAAATGATATTGAATAGTGGACTTCAGTTACCTATGTGAGCAATTAATCAAATTGAATTTTGTGTTCTAGTAACCAATGCATGCAATCAATTTAATTAAAAATTTGAATTCCACCATCAAAAGAGAATGGGTAACCAAATCACTTCTCTTTCCATTTCTTCTCTCTTCAATTTCGGACCAAGAGATTGTTGGTCTCTCAACAATTTTGTTTTGGGCTATTCACATATTACTTGGCCCAAATAGCTTTGTTTTCCTTTTAAGTCATTCAGCCACATAGCTTGGAATATTTTTTGTACAAAGGCTGATCATTATCATCACATTGGGCTTATATTTCTTTTTAGCCCAAGTAGGAAACTTGTTTTAATTTTCTGCACACTAACATCAACATTAAACCACCAATTTAAAGCAAATATTGAATTAATAATTTTTTTGATTAATAATGTCTGATCATTACAATAATTTCAAGTTTTCCAAACTCATCAATCTTCCCCTTGATGACAAACATTATTAAATAATGAATTGAAAAATAATTAGGATTTAGAACACTCTTTTGAAGAATTTGGCCGAATCCTCCCCCTTTTAATTTATCACATTGCTCCCTCTTAATGTGTGCATATATCCAATGGAAGCAGTACCTGTAATATGCTTAAATAGTTCCAAAAAATTATATATTCAACACATAGAACTTTAAGAAATTGAGACATAAAAAGGCTTGTACTTGAGAAATATCTTCTATCAATCAGTAATTTAACACTCAATTTCTAATAACATGCTGCTAAAAAAAATTTTCTTGTAAAACAGAGCATGACATAATACATTTAGAGTACATGTCCAACACATGATCAATATATAGCTTAAAATAATATGTTCAAATTCGAGCAAAAAATATGTTTCCTGCCAATAAAGCAACATATCCAGGTAATCACTAAAACACAATGTTCATCCACAAAATAGAGTATCAAAAGAATGGCATGAAACAATAGTTAGAAGGGCTAAAAAAACAGAGCACAAGAATTGGATATTGGATTAGCAGTCCCAATTCTATTTATCAATTCAGCCCTTTTTGGATTGGCAGTCCCAATTCTATTTTTCAATTCAGCCCTTTTTAATTTTCCTCCCCTTTTGTCATCAAGGAGGGAACCTGCAAAACTGATAAAACAGCAATGCCATGCAGATATAATATTGATATTAAAACATAAAAGGAGTATCAAAGTTACTGAGTACAATCATCCAAACATAAAACAGTTCAAGTGAAAATCCAAAAAGTCAGCAAAATAGAAATTGTCCAAGAACATAAGAGCAGTGAGCAAATCTTTCAGACATCAGAAAGATTGATATCAGAATCAAGATGATCGCCTTCTTCGTCAGAATGAGCCATGTCCTTCTCCAAGCTCTTAATCAGCAGATTAACCCTTTCATGGCATTTGGTCAAAGCCTTCTCATTTTCATAGGCTTGCTTCCGAGCCTCTTTGTAGGTCCTAACCATCATACTAGACATGTTGGAGAATTCATTCAGAACATCCTTGATAGTTTCAGATATCTTAGAAGATTCAGGAGAAAGACGGTCACTTTTGCTATCAGATAACATTGATGCCATTGAACTTTTGCCCTTTTTTTCTTTAACAGAATCGGGAACACCTCCTCCTTTAATGGTGGAAACCCTGTTCTCAACTGGCTCATTGTTCAAATCTACATTAAAGTACTCAAAGATGCAAGTCAAAAACATTTCATATGGTAGATTTGCTTTCTTATAACTGCGGACATAGTCCCACATGTGTCTCACCATAAGATATGCAAATGAAATGGATGTAGAATTAAGAATAACAAATAAGACAAGGGTATCACAAACATTAACTCGCTGATAAGAACCATTTTGAGGCATCAAAATATGATTAATGATACGATGAAGCAAGGCTCGCATAGGTCCGAGAGCCTTGTGGGTTAGAGTTGTGCCATCAAGAGCAGAGAAATTTTCACAAACTCGAGTCAGGGCCACTTGAAGGGAAACACCAATGTGGTTATCCCATTTACTAGACATGTACGCCCTGACTCCTTCATCTTGGTACCCTAAAGCCGCACTTACAGTATCACGATTCAAAGTGAGGTGAACCATTTTAACATATGAATGTAATACACCATCATGAAACATCATATTTGCATAAAATTCTCGAACCAAGTTCGGATAAACTGATTTTCGAATTTTGAAAAGAGGAGCCCATTTGAGATCATAAAAAATGCAATGAAATCAATTCCTTTTTCACAAAGATTTTTCAGATTTACCACATAAGAAGCACAAAGGTGACGATTCACTAAAACTTGAGAGTGAAATTCAAAAGCAGCGCAAGATATGAAACGGGCAGGATCAAAGTGGAAGTGGTTTTTACCATATTTGTTTTTGGAGTTCAATGAGTCCAAGTTTGAGAGTTCTCTGGTATCATGAAGGATTGGCTTCTTTGTACGTTGAGACCGACTAGAGGGACGAGGGGTGGAACGCCGAGGTGGTGGTGATGGTTGTGGGAATGAAAGTGGTGGTTCTTCTTCCTCTTCAGGGACTTGATTCTTTCCCTTAGTATTCCTCTTAGATGAAGCAGCTTCCTGCCTTAATGTCGCCCTTGCATGGGTTCCCTTACGTGCCATGGAATCTGTTGAGTGAGAGGAAGGTGAAGAGGACGAATTGGGGTGAATGTGAATGTGAGTGTGGGATTGAGGAGCTTTGGAAGATGGAGGATTTTTTTATAATGGGGGTTCGGCTGCTTCTGCGTGTGACAAGCTTTTTCTCATGATGAAGGAAGTGAAGTGGAGAGGGAGAAGTTGAAGAGAGGCCGAAGGTAGAGAGAGGTCACAATAAATGCTTAATGAAGAGAATCTCATTCAAAGCCACAACAATTAATGAAAAATGATTTTAAGAAGAAAAATTAAAAATAAAAAAAACAACTGAAAAGTCTTTTCCTTAAAACGTGGGAGAGGATAAGGGAAAAAAATTTGATTTGACATGAACTTCCTTTTTGAAGATATGATGTGAAAAGGAATAAATTAAAAAAATAATAATTTATTAAAAGCACGATGCAAAAAATAAATCAAAGATGGGCCTATATCATGGAATAGGTTCAAAGGTGGTGGATTGGGCTTGAGTTCAGAGGCACCAAAGATCATTGTCCCCTGCTAAAAGACTTGTTCATCATATGTCCAGATTTGTCTTCCTGCTACCTACGAGACAAAAACAAACATAAGCATGGAAATCATATATTTTCAACAAAACTCAAATTCATCATTCCCAAACTGTTCCTTAATGAACAAAACCTATCTTCACACAGAGGTTTCGTGAAGATGTCAGCAAGTTGCTCTTTGGATTTCACAAATTGGATATCAATAGTACCTTTTTGCATATGTTCCCTAATAAAATGATATCTTACTTCAATGTGCTTAGTTCTAGAGTGCAGTACAAGATTCTTAGAAATGTTTATAGCACTCATATTATCACAAAGCAAAGGTATACTATTGATTTTCAATTTGTAATCCTCTAATTGAGTTTTAAGCCATAAAAGCTGATAACAACAAGCTGCCGCAGAGATATATTCGGCTTCAGTAGTGGATAAAGCGGCTGGGCTTGTTTCTTGCTTGATCACATGTTGAGTGAGTTTCCAAGAAAGCAACACATTCTAGAAGTGCTTATTCTATCCACTCGGTCACCCGCATAATTTGTATCACAAAAATCTACTGCACAAAATTCATTAGATTTTGGATACCACAAGCCAAGATCACATCTGCCCTTAATGTATCTAATGATTCTTTTAACAGCCGAAAGATGGAATTCTTTAGGGTAAGATTGAAACCTTGAGCACACACCCACACTTTGAACAATATCCGGCCTAGAAGATGTAACATACATGAGGGATCCTATCATTCCTCTATACTTTGTTTCATCCACATCTTTTCTATTTTTATCCTTGTCAAGTGATGAGCGGATAATTAATACGCTTTTTGGCATTGTTTTTAGGTAGTTTTTAGTATGATCTAATTATTTTTAGGGGTGTTTTCATTAGTTTTTATACTAAATTCATATTTCTAGACTTTACTATGAGTTTGTGTGTTTTTCTATGATTTCAGGTAATTTTTGGCTGAAATTGAGGGACCTGAGCAAAACTCTGAAAAAGGCTGACAAAAGGACTGCTGATGCTGTTGGATTCTGACCTCCCTGCACTCGAAATAGATTTTCTGGAGCTACAAAACTCCAAATGGCGCGCTCTCAATGGAATTGGAAAGTAGACATCCAGATCTTTCCAGCAATATATAATAGTCTATACTTTGTTCGAGATTAGACGACGTAAACTGGTGCTCAACGCCAGTTCCATGCTGCTTTCTAGAGTCAAACGCCAGAAACACGTCACGAACCAGAGTTGAACGCCCAAAACACATTACAACTTGGCGTTCAACTCCAATAAAAGCCTCAGCTTGTGTAAAGCTCAAGCTCAGCCCAAATATACATCAAGTGGGCCCCGGAAGTGGATTTATGCATCAATTACTTATTTTTGTAAACCCTAGTAGCTAGTCTAGTATATATAGGACTTTTTACTATTGTATTAGACATCTTTGGTCTCAGTTTTATTTTATTCTTCATCTTAGGAGACTATTGATCACGTTTTGGGGGCTGGCCATTCGGCCATGCCTGTACCTTCATCACTTATGTATTTTCAATGGTGGAGTTTCTACACACCATAGATTAAGGGTGTAGAGCTCTGCTGTACCTCGAGTTTCAATGCAATTACTACTATTTTCTATTCAATTCTACTTGTTCTTATTTTAAGATATTTGTTGCACTTCAACATTATGAATGTGATGATCCGTGACACTCATCATCATTCTCACCTATGAACGCGTGATTGACAACCACTTCCGTTCTACCTTAGACCGGGCGCATATCTCTTGGATTCCTTAATCAGAATCTTCGTGGTATAAGCTAAAATTGATGGCGGCATTCATGGGAATCCAGAAATTCTAAACCTTGTCTGTGGTATTCCGAGTAGGATTCAGGGATTGAATGACTGTGACGAGCTTCAAACTCGCGATTGTTGGGCGTGATGACAAACGCAAAAGAATCAAGGGATGTAACCATTGATAACCATTAGCCGTACTGTGACAGAGCATTTAGACCATTTTCACTGAGAGGATGGGATGTAACCATTGACAATGGTGATGCCCTACATATAGCTTGCCATGGAAAGGAGGAAGAAGGATTGGATGAAAGCAGTAGGAAAGCAGAGATCCAACAGGGACAAGTCATCTCCATACACTTATCTGAAATTCCTACCAATGACTTACATAAGTATTTCTATCTTTATTGTTTATTTATTATTATTATTCGAAAACTCTATAACCATTTATTATCCACCTGACTGGGATTTACAAGATGACCATAGCTTGCTTCATACTAACAATCTCTGTGGGATCGACCCTTACTCGCGTAAGGTTTATTACATGGACGACCCAGTACACTTGCTGGTTAGTGATGCGAAGTTGTGAAAAGAAAGTGCTGAGTTAGTAGATGCGCATATCAAGTTGAATGCCATTGTTGATGATCACAATTTTGTGCACCAAGTTTTTGGCGCCGTTGCCGGGGATTGTTCGAGTTTGGACAACTGACGGTTCATCTTGTTGCTCAGATTAGGTAATTTTCTTTTTTATTTTATTTTCAAAAAAATTGTTTTAAAAAAATCTTTCAAAAGTTCTCCTTTTGTTTTCGAAAAAAAAAATTTTCTAAAAAAATTTTTAAGAATGAATTCTAAAACTTCAAAATAATATGGTGAAGCTTGGCTGGCCATCAAGCTTTAGACTGACCTGGTATGAATCCTGGAATCTTAATTGAGAACTTTGAATTCATTACTTCCTTTTTCATTTATGTTTTTCAAAAAAATCAAATAAAATACAAAAAAATTAATAAAATCATAAAAATAAAAAATATTTTGTGTTTCTTGTTTGAGTCTTAAGTCAATTCTTAAGTTTGGTGTCAATTGCACTTTTCTAAAAATTTATGCAATTTTCGAAAATTCATGCATTCATAGTGTTCTTCATGATCTTCAAGTTGTTCTTGGTAAGTCTTCTTGTTTGATCTTTAAATTTTCTTGTTTTGTGTTGTATGATGTTTTTCATATGCATTTTTCGTTGTTAGAGTCCAAGCATTAAAGAATTCTAAGTTTGGTGTCTTGCATATTTTCTTTGCATAAAAAATTTTTCAAAATCATGTTCTTGATGTTCATCATGATCTTCAAAGTGTTCTTGGTGTTCATCTTGACATTCATAGTGTTCTTGCATGCATTCATTGTTTTGATTTAAAATTTTCATGCATTGAGTCTTTTTGTTGTTTTTCTCTCTCATCATTAAAAATTCAAAAATAAAAAAATATATTTTCCTTTTTTCTCTCAAAATTTCGAAAATTTGGGTTGACTTAGTCAAAAATTTTCAAAATTAGTTGTTTCTTACAAGTCAAGTCAAATTTTCAAATTTTAAAAATCTTATCTTCTCAAAACTTTTTCAAAAAAAAATTTATATCTTTTTCATTTTTTATTTATTTTCGAAAATTTTAAAAAATATTTTTCAAAAATCTTTTTCTCATCTTTATATCATATTTTCGAAAATTATGCTAACAATTAATGTGATTGGTTCAAAAATTTGAAGTTGTTACTTTCTTGTTAAGAAAGGTTCAATTTTTAAATTCTAGAATCATACCTTTTAATTTCTTGTTAGTCAAGTAATAATTTTAATTTTAAAATTTAAATCTTTTTCAACCATATCTTTTCTATCTTATCTTCTTATCATATCTTGTTATCATATCTTTTATATCATATCTTTTTCAAAAATTTTATCTTATCCAAAAA
Source organism: Arachis stenosperma (assembly GCF_014773155.1). Taxonomy (NCBI): domain Eukaryota; kingdom Viridiplantae; phylum Streptophyta; class Magnoliopsida; order Fabales; family Fabaceae; genus Arachis; species Arachis stenosperma. The sequence goes on from NC_080378.1 coordinate 14,002,609, forward strand.
TTTGATTTCAAATTATCTTCTTATCTTCTTATCTTTTCAAAATTGATTTTCAAATCTCTTTCAATCAACTAACTAACTTTTTGTTTGTTTCTTATCTTTTTCAAAACCACTTAACTACTTTTCTATCTCTAATTTTCGAAAATATATCCTTCTTTTTCAAAAATTCTTTTTAATTAATTAATTGTTTCAAATTTTAATTTTAAATTTAATTTCTTATCTTAATTTTTGAAAATCATTAACTCCTTTTCAAAAATATTTTCGAAAATCCCTCTCTCATCTTCTTCTATTTATTTATTTAATTACTAACACTTCTCTTCACCTCTCTTCATCTCAATTCACTACCCCTATCCTTACCCTTCTATTTGAAGTCTCATTTCTTTATTCCCTTTCTTCTTCTACTAATAATAAGGAACCTCTTTACTGTGACATAGATGATTTCTCTTTCTTTTCTTGTTCTCTTCTTCCCTATATGAGCAGGAATAAGGAAAAAGGCATTCTTGTTGAAGCTGATCCAGAACCTGAAAGGACTCTGAAGAGGAAACTAAGAGAAGCTAAATTACAACAATCCAAAGACAACCTGGTGCACGAAATTGTGATCACTACAACTTCGCACAACTAACCAGCAAGTGCACTGGGTCGTCCAAGTAATAAACCTTACGCGAGTAAGGGTCGATCCCACGGAGATTGTTAGTATGAAGCAAGCTATGGTCACCTTGTAAATCTTAGTCAGGCAGACTCAAATGGGTATAGGTGATAAACGCATAAAGCATAAAGATAAAGATAGAGATACTTATGTAATTCATTGGTAGGAACTTCAGATAAGCGTATGAAGATGCCTTCCCTTCCGTCTCTCTGCTTTCCTACTGTCTTCATCCAATCCTTCTTACTCCTTTCCATGGCAAGCTTATGCAAGGGTTTCACCGTTGTCAGTGGCTACCTCCCATCCTCTCAGTGGAAATGTTCAACGCACCCTGTCACGGCACGGCTATCCATCTGTCGGTTCTCGATCAGGCCGGAATAGAATCCAGTGATTCTTTTGCGTCTGTCACTAACGCCCTGCCTTCAGGAGTTTTAAGCACGTCACAGTCATTCAATCATTGAATCCTGCTCAGAATACCACAGACAAGGTTAGACCTTCCGGATTCTCTTGAATGCCGCCATCAGTTCTTGCCTATACCACGAAGATTCTGGTTAAAGAATCCAAGAGATAAACATTAGAGCCTTGTTGCTTGTAGAACAGAAGTGGTTGTCAGTCACTTGTTCATAAGTGAGAATGATGATGAGTGTCACATAATCATCACATTCATCAAGTTCTTGAGTGCGAATGAATATCTTGGACAAAGAACAAGCGGAATTAAATAGAAGAACAATAGTAATTGCATTAATACTCGAGGTACAGCAGAGCTCCACACCTTAATCTATGGTGTGTAGAAACTCCACCGTTGAAAATACATAAGAACAAAAGTGATCATTGGTTTCGGCCCCAGAGAGGGAACCAGAAGAACCAAGATGAAAATACAATAGTAAAAGGTCCTACTTATAGAAAACTAGTAGCCTAAGGTTTACAAAGATGAGTAAATGACATAAAAATACACTTCCGGGCCCACTTGGTGTGTGCTTGGGCTGAGCAATGAAGCATTTTTCGTGTAGAGACTCTTCTTGGAGTTAAACGCCAGCTTTTATGCCAGTTTGGGCGTTTAACTCCCATTTTGGTGCCAGTTCCGGCGTTTAACGCTGGGAAATCTGAAGGTGACTTTGAACGCCGGTTTGGGCCATCAAATCTTGAGCAAAGTATGGACTATCATATATTGCTGGAAAGCCCAGGATGTCTACTTTTCAACGCCGTTGAGAGCGCGCCAATTGGGCTTCTGTAGCTCCAGAAAATCCACTTCGAGTGCAGGGAGGTCAGAATCCAACAGCATCTGCAGTCCTTTTCAGTCTCTGAATCAGATTTTTGCTCAGGTCCCTCAATTTCAGCCAGAAAATACCTGAAATCACAGAAAAATACACAAACTCATAGTAAAGTCCAGAAAAGTGAATTTTAACTAAAAACTAATAAAAATATACTAAAAACTCAACCAAATATACTAAAAACATATTAAAAACAATGCCAAAAAGCGTACAAATTATCCGCTCATCACAACACCAAACTTAAATTGTTGCTTGTCCTCAAGCAACTGAAAATCAAATAAGATAAAAAGAAGAGAATATACTATAGACTCCAAATTATCAATGAAACTTAGCTCCAAATTAGATGAGCGGGACTAGTAGCTTTTTGCCTCCGAACAGTTTTGGCATCTCACTTTATCCTTTGAAATTCAGAATGATTGGCTTCTTTAGGAACTCAGAATCCAGATAGTGTTATTGATTCTCCTAGTTAAGTATGATGATTCTTGAACACAGCTACTTATTGAGTCTTGGCCGTGGCCCAAAGCACTCTGTCTTCCAGTATTACCACTGGATACATACATGCCACAGACACATAATTGGGTGAACCTTTTCAGATTGTGACTCAACTTTGCTAAAGTCCCCAATTAGAGGTGTCCAGGGTTCTTAAGCACACTCTTTTTGCCTTGGATCACAACTTTATTTCTTTCTTTTTCTTTTCTTTTTCTTTCTCCCCTTTTTTTTCTTTTTCGTTTTTTTCCTCCCTTTTTTTTTGTATTCACTGCTTTTTCTTGCTTCAAGAATCATTTTTATGATTTTTCATATCCTCAGTAACATGTCTCCTTTTTCATCATTCTTTCAAGAGCCAACAATTTTAACATTCATGAACAACAAATTCAAAAGACATATGCACTGTTCAAGCATACATTCAGAAAACAAAAAGTATTGTCACCACATCAAACTAATTAAGCTAGTTTTAAAGATGAATTTGAAATCCTGTACTTCTTGTTCTTTTGTGATAAAAATAGTTTTCTTTTAAGAAAGGTGATGGATTCATAGGACATTCATAACTTTAAGGCATAGACACTAAGACACTAATGATCATAAGACACAAACATAGACAAACATAAGCATGAAAATTTCGAAAAACAGAAAAAAAAAGAACAAGGAGATTAAAGAACGGGTCCACCTCAGTGATGGCGGCTTGTTCTTCCTCTTGAAGGTCTTATGGAGTGCTTGAGCTCCTCAATGTCTCTTCCTTGTCTTTGTTGCTCCTCTCTCATGATTCTTTGATCTTCTCTAATTTCATGGAGGAGAATGGAGTGTTCTTGGTGCTCCACCCTTAGTTGTCCCATGTTGGAACTCAATTCTTCTAGGGAGATGTTGATTTGCTCCCAATAGTTTTGTGGAGGAAAGTGCATCCCTTGAGGCATCTCAGGGATCTCATGATGAGAGGGGTCTCTTGTTTGCTCCATCCTTTTCTTAGTGATGGGCTTGAGGTCATGCCTTCTCAGTTGAACTGGCTTCCCTCTTTGAGATTCTCTTCCATTGAGTGCCCTCTTCACAAATGTCTGTGAGAACTTGGTCCAACCTTTGATCAAAGTTGACCCTTTTTGAGTTTGAAAGGGACCTCAGGGATCACCTTCTTCTTGGCCACAACTTCATAGAAGTGGTCTTGATGCACCCTTGAGATGAATCTCTCCATCTCCCATGACTCAGAGGTGAAAGCTTTTGCCTTCCCTTTCCTCTTTCTAGAGGTTTCTTCGGCCTTGAATGCCATAAATGGTTATGGAAAAACGAAAAAGCAACGCTTTTACCACACCAAACTTAAAAGGTTTGCTCGTCCTCGAGCAAAAGAAGAAAGAAAAGAGTAGAAGAAGAAGAAATGAGGAAGAAGGGAATGGCTTTTGTGTTCGGCCAAAGAGGGTGAGAGGTGGTGGGTTTGGGAGGGAAAGTGGTTTGAATTTGAATGGTGAGGTAGGTGGGGTTTTATGAAGGATGGATGTGAGTGGTGAAGAGGAAGATGAGATTTGATAGGTGAAGGGTTTTTGGGGAAGAGGTGTTGAGGTGATTGGTGAATGAGTGAAGAAGAGAGAGAGTGGTGGGGTTGGTGGGGATCCTGTGGGGTCCACAGATCCTGTGGTGTCAAGGAAAAGTCATCCCTGCACCAAATGGGATGCAAAATCATGTTTTGAGCCAATTCTGGCGTTAAACGCCGGGCTGGTGCCCATTTCTGGCGTTTAACGCCAGGTTCTTGCCCTTTTCTGGCGTTTAACGCCAGTCTGGTGCCCATTTCTGGCGTTAAACGCCCAGAATGGTGCCAGACTGGGCGTTAAACGCCCACCTGCTAGCCTTACTGGCGTTTAAACGACAGTAAGTTCTTCCTCCAGGGTGTGCTATTTTTTCTTCTTGTTTTTCATTCTGTTTTTGCTTTTTCAATTGATTTTGTGACTTCTCATGATCATCAACCTACAAAAAACATAAAATAACAAAAGAAAATAGATAAAATATAACATTGGGTTGCCTCCCAACAAGCGCTTCTTTAATGTCAGTAGCTTGACAGATGGCTCTCATGGAGCCTCACAAATGATCAGAGTAATGTGGGAACCGCCCAACACCAAACTTAGAGTTTGAATATGGGGGTTCAACACCAAACTTAGAGTTTGGTTGTGGCCTCCCAACACCAAACTTAGAGTTTGACTGTGGGGGCTCTGTTTGACTCTGATTTGAGAGAAGCTCTTCATGCTTCCTCTCCATGGTGACAGAGGGATATCCTTGAGCCTTAAACACAAAGGATTCTTCATTCACTTGAATGATCAGTTCGCCTCTATCAACATCAATCACAGCCTTTGCTGTGGCTAGGAAGGGTCTGCCAAGGATGATGGTTTCATCCATGCACTTCCCAGTCTCTAGGACTATGAAATCAGCAGGGATGTAATGGTTTTCAATTTTCACCAAAACATCCTCTACAAGTCCATGAGCTTGTTTTCTTGAATTGTCTGCCATCTCTAGTGAGATTCTTGCAGCTTGTACCTCAAAGATCCCTAGCTTCTCCATTACAGAGAGAGGCATGAGGTTTACACTTGACCCTAAGTCACATAGAGCCTTCTTGAAGGTCATGGTGCCTATGGTACAAGGTATGGAGAACTTCCCAGGGTCCTGCCTCTTTTGAGGTAATTTCTGCCTAGACAAGTCATCCAATTCTTTGGTGAGCAAAGGGGGTTCATCCTCCCAAGTCTCATTTCCAAATAACTTGTCATTTAGCTTCATGATTGCTCCAAGGTATTTAGCAACTTGCTCTTCAGTGACATACTCATCCTCTTCAGAGGAAGAATACTCATCAGAGCTCATGAAAGGCAGAAGTAAGTCCAATGGAATCTCTATGGTCTCATTTTGAGCCTCAGATCCCCATGGTTCCTCATTAGGGAACTCATTGGAGGTCAGTGCACGCCCATTGAGGTCTTCCTCAGTGGCGTTCACTTCCTCTCCTTCCTCTCCAAATTGGGCCATGTTGATGGCCTTGCACTGTCCTTTTGGATTTTCTTCTGTATTGCTTGGGAGAGTACTAGGAGGGAGTTCAGTAACTTTCTTGCTCAGCTGTCCCACTTGTGCCTCCAAATTCCTAATGGAGGACCTTGTTTCAGTCATAAAACTTTGAGTGGTTTTGATTAGATCAGAGACCATGGTTGCTAAGTCAGAGGGGTTCTGCTTAGAATTCTCTGTCTGTTGCTGAGAAGATGATGGAAAAGGCTTGCCATTGCTAAACCTGTTTCTTCCACCATTATTGTTGTTGAAACCTTGTTGGGGTCTCTGTTGATCCTTCCATGAGAAATTTGGATGATTTCTCCATGAAGAATTATAGGTGTTTCCATAGGGTTCTCCTAGGTAATTCACCTCTTCCATTGAAGGGTTCTCAGGATCATAAGCTTCTTTTTTAGATGAAGCATCCTTAGTACTGCTTGGTGCATTTTGCATTCCAGACAGACTTTGAGAAATCAAATTGACTTGTTGAGTCAATATCTTATTTTGAGCCAGAATGGCATTCAGAGTATCAATCTCAAGAACTCCTTTCTTCTGATTAGTCCCATTGTTCACAGGATTCCTTTCAGAAGTGTACATGAATTGGTTATTTGCAACCATTTCAATCAGCTCTTGAGCTTCTGCAGGCGTCTTCTTCAAATGAAGAGATCCTCCAGCAGAGCTATCCAAAGACATCTTGGATAGTACAGAGAGACCATCATAGAAAATACCTATGATGCTCCATTCAGAAAGCATGTCAGAAGGACATTTTCTGATCAATTGTTTGTATCTTTCCCAAGCTTCATAGAGGGATTCTCCATCCTTCTGTCTGAAGGTTTGGACTTCCACTCTAAGCTTACTCAATTTTTTGAGGTGGAAAGAACTTTGCCAAGAAGGCATTGACTAGCTTTTCCCATGAGTCCAGGCTTTCTTTAGGTTGTGAGTCCAACCATGTCCTAGCTCTGTCTCTTACAGCAAAAGGGAATAGCATAAGTCTGTAGACTTCAGGGTCAACCCCATTAGTCTTGACAGTGTCACAGATTTGCAAGAATTCAGCTAAGAACTGATGAGGATCTTCCGATGGAAGTCCATGAAACTTGCAATTCTGTTGCATTAGAGAAACTAATTGAGGCTTAAGCTCAAAGTTGTTTGCTCCAATGGCAGGGATAGAGATGCTTTTCCCATAGAAATCGGGAGTAGGTGCAGTAAAGTCACCCAGCACCTTCCTTGCATTGTTTGCATTGTTGTTGTTTTCGGCTGCCATGTGTTCTTCTTCTTTGAAGATTTCTGTTAGGTCCTCTACAAAGAGTTGTGCCTTAGCTTCTCTTAGCTTTCGCTTCAAGGTCCTTTCAGGTTCAGGGTCAGCTTCAACAAGAATGCTTTTGTCTTTGCTCCTGCTCATATGAAAGAGAAGAGAACAAGAAAATGTGGAATTCTCTATGTCACAGTATAGAGATTTCTTGAGGTGTCAGAGGAACAGAATAATAGAAGAAAGAAGTAGGAGAATTCGAACTTTAGTCAAATAGAGTTCGAATTGTGCATTGAAGAGGAGTGATACTCCACAAATAGAAGGATGTGAGAAGAGGGGAAGAGCTTTTTCGAAAATTAAGTTAAAGAATTTGAAAACATTTTGAAAAACACTAATTAATTTTCGAAAATAAGAGTGGGAAAGAAATCAAGTGATTTTTGAAAAAGATTTTGAAATTAGAAGTCAAAAAGATTTGATTGAAAACTATTTTGAAAAAGATGTGGTTAAGAAGATATGATTGGGTTAAAAAAAAGTGATTGAGAAAAATATGATTTGAAAATAATTTTAAAAAGATTTGATTTTAAAAATTAATAACTTGGCTATCAAGAAAAGATATGATTCAAACATTAAACCTTTCTCAACAGAAAAGGCAACATACTTGAAATGTTCAATCAAATCATTAATTGTTAGCAAGTATCTTTGAAAAAAGGAAAGAAATTGATTTTGAAAACATTTGATTGAAAACATTTGATTTGAAAAAGATTTGATTTTGAAAAACTTTGAAAACAAAAAAAATATGAATTAAAAACAGAATCTTCCCTCTTGTGCCATCTTGGCATTAAACGCCCAGAATGGTGCACATTCTGGCGTTTAACGCCCAATGCACTACCTTTTTGGGCGTTAAACGCCCAACCAGGTACCCTGGCTGGCGTTTAAACGCCAGTCTGTCCTTCTTCACTGGGCGTTTTGAACGCCCAGCTTTTTCTGTGTAATTCCTCTGCTGTATGTTCTGAATCTTCAATTCTCTGTATTATTGACTTGAAAAGACACAAATAAAAAATATTTTTGGATTTTTAATAATAAAGAATAATCAAAATGCAACTAAAATCAAATAACAATGCATGCAAGACACCAAACTTAGCAGTTTGTATACTACTGACACTAACAAGATAAGAATGCACATGAGAAACAACAAAACACTCAAGTCAATAGAATTCAAAGATCAAAACAAGGAAATCATCAAGAACATCTTGAAGATTAATGAAGACACATGAATGAATGCACGAAGAACAGAAACATGCAATTGACACCAAACTTAACATGAGACACTAGACTCAAACAAGAAACATACAATATTTTTGGTTTTTATGATTTTGTAGATTTTTTTTTTGGATTTTTCGAAAATTAAGTGGAACAGAAAATAAAGATATCAAAATTCTTAATGAGAATTCCAGGAATCATGCAATGTTAGTCTAGAGCTTTAGTCTAAAGGAATTAGACATAGCTAGCCAAGCTTCAGCAGAACATTGCATTCAAGAGCTAAATTGATGAGGATCAATCAGCTTTGGTGATGATAAGAACATCACCTTGAAACACTAGAATTCATTCTTAAGAACTCTGAAAAAAAATACCTAATCTAAGCAACAAGATGAACCGTCAGTTGTCCATACTCGAACAATCCCCGGCAACGGCGCCAAAAACTTGGTGCACGAAATTGTGATCACTACAACTTCGCACAACTAACCAGCAAGTGCACTGGGTCGTCCAAGTAATAAACCTTACGCGAGTAAGGGTCGATCCCACGGAGATTGTTGGTATGAAGCAAGCTATGGTCACCTTGTAAATCTTAGTCAGGCAGACTCAAATGGGTATAGGTGATAAACACATAAAGCATAAAGATAAAGATAGAGATACTTATGTAATTCATTGGTAGGAACTTCAGATAAGCGTATGAAGATGCCTTCCCTTCCGTCTCTCTGCTTTCCTACTTTCTTCATCCAATCCTTCTTACTCCTTTCCATGGCAAGCTTATGCAAGGGTTTCACCGTTGTCAGTGGCTACCTCCCATCCTCTCAGTGGAAATGTTCAACGCACCCTGTCACGGCACGGCTATCCATCTGTCGGTTCTCGATCAGGCCGGAATAGAATCCAGTGATTCTTTTGCGTCTGTCACTAACGCCCCGCCTTCAGGAGTTTGAAGCACGTCACAGTCATTCAATCATTGAATCCTACTCAGAATACCACAGACAAGGTTAGACCTTCCGGATTCTCTTGAATGCCGCCATCAGTTCTTGCCTATACCACGAAGATTCCGGTTAAAGAATCCAAGAGATAAACATTAGAGCCTTGTTGCTTGTAGAACAGAAGTGGTTGTCAGTCACTTGTTCATAAGTGAGAATGATGATGAGTGTCACATAATCATCACATTCATCAAGTTCTTGAGTGCGAATGAATATCTTGAACAAAGAACAAGCGGAATTGAATAGAAGAACAATAGTAATTGCATTAATACTCGAGGTACAGCAGAGCTCCACACCTTAATCTATGGTGTGTAGAAACTCCACCGTTGAAAATACATAAGAACAAAAGTGATCATTGGTTTCGGCCCCAGAGAGGGAACCAGAAGAACCAAGATGAAAATACAATAGTAAAAGGTCCTACTTATAGAAAACTAGTAGCCTAAGGTTTACAAAGATGAGTAAATGACATAAAAATCCACTTCCGGGCCCACTTGGTGTGTGCTTGGGCTGAGCAATGAAGCATTTTTCATGTAGAGACTCTTCTTGGAGTTAAACGCCAGCTTTTATGCCAGTTTGGGCGTTTAACTCCCATTTTGGTGCCAGTTCCGGCGTTTAACGCTGGGAAATCTGAAGGTGACTTTGAACGCCAGTTTGGGCCATCAAATCTTGGGCAAAGTATGGACTATCATATATTGCTGGAAAGCCCAGGATGTCTACTTTCCAACGCCGTTGAGAGCACGCCAATTGGGCTTCTGTAGCTCCAGAAAATCCACTTCGAGTGCAGGGAGGTCAGAATCCAACAGCATCTGCAGTCCTTTTCAGTCTCTGAATCAGATTTTTGCTCAGGTCCCTTGGTGCACAAAATTGTGATCAATACTTTTCAAAACATAAACAATCCCTAGTAATGGCTCCAAAGACTTGGTGCTCAATACCATGGCATAAACACAACTTCGCACAACTAACCAGCAAGTGCACTGGGTCGTCCAAGTAATAAACCTTACACGAGTAAGGGTCGATCCCACGGAGATTGTTGGTATGAAGCAAGCTATGGTCACCTTGTAAATCTTAGTCAGGCAGACTCAATTGGGTATAAATGATATATGAGTAAAACATAAAGATAAAGATAGAGATACTTATGTATATCATTGGTGAGAACTTCAGATAAGCGCATGAAGATGCCTTCCCTTCTGTCTCTCTGCTTTCCTACTGTCTTCATCCAATCCTTCTTACTCCTTTCCATGGCAAGCTTATGCAAGGGTTTCACCGTTGTCAGTGGCTACCTCACATCCTCTCATTGGAAATACGTCCCTGATGCTCTGTCACAGCATCGGCTATCCATCTATCGGTTCTCAATCAGGCCGGAATAGAATCCAGTGATTCTTTTGCGTCTGTCACTAACGCCCCGCCCTTAGGAGTTTGAAGCACGTCACAGTCATTCAATCATTGAATCCTACTCAGAATACCACAGACAAGGTTAGACCTTCCGGATTCTCTTGAATGCCGCCATCAGTTCTTGCCTATACCACGAAGACTCTGATCTCACAGAATGGCTGGCTCGTTTGTCAGGCGAGCGCTCGGTTGTCAGGCGATCAACCATGCATCGTGTATCAGGAATCCAAGAGATATTCACCCAATCTAAGGTAGAACGGAGGTGGTTGTCAGTCACACGTTCATAGGTGAGAATGATGATGAGTGTCACGGATCATCACATTTATCAAGTTGAAGAACAAGTGATATCTTGGACAAAGAACAAGCGGAATTGAATAGAAGAACAATAGCAATTACATTAATACTTGAGGTACAGCAGAGCTCCACACCTTAATCTATGGTGTGTAGAAACTCCACCGTTGAAAATACATAAGAACAAGGTCTAGGCATGGCCGAATGGCCAGCCTCCCAAAGTGATCAAAAGATTCAAAGATCTCAAGATAGCATAAAACGAAGATAGCTACCAAAGTCTACAGATACAATAGTAAAAGGTCCTACTTATAGATAACTAGTAGCCTAAGGTGTACAAAGATGAGTAAATGACATAAAAATCCACTTCCGGGCCCACTTGGTGTGTGCTTGGGCTGAGCAATGAAGCATTTTCGTGTAGAGACTCTCTTTGGAGTTAAACGCCAGCTTTTATGCCAGTTTGGGCGTTTAACTCCCATTTAGGTGCCAGTTCCGGCGTTTAACGCTGGAATTTCTTGAGGTGACTTTGAACGCCAGTTTGGGCCATCAAATCTTGGGCAAAGTATGGACTATCATATATTGCTGGAAAGCCCAGGATGTCTACTTTCCAACGCCGTTGAGAGCGCGCCAATTGGGCTTCTGTAGCTCCAGAAAATCCACTTCGAGTGCAGGGAGGTCAGAATCCAACAGCATCTGCAGTCCTTTTGAGTCTCTGGATCAGATTTTTGCTCAGATCCCTCAATTTCAGCCAGAAAATACCTGAAATCACAGAAAAACACACAAACTCATAGTAAAGTCCAGAAAAGTGAATTTTAATTAAAAACTAATAAAAATATTCTAAAAACTAACTAAAAGATACTAAAAACATACTAAAAACAATGCCAAAAAGCGTACAAATTATCCGCTCATCACAACACCAAACTTAAATTGTTGCTTGTCCCCAAGCAACTGAAAATCAAATAAGATAAAAAGAAGAGAATATGCAATGAACTCCAAAAACATCTATGAAGATCAGCATTAATTAGATGAGCGGGGCTTTTAGCTTTTTGCCTCTGAATAGTTTTGGCATCTCACTCTATCCTTTGAAATTCAGAATGATTGGCTTCTTTAGGAACTCAGAATCCAGATAGTGTTATTGATTCTCCTAGTTAAGTATGATGATTCTTGAACACAGCTACTTTATGAGTCTTGGCCGTGGCCCAAAGCACTCTGTCTTCCAGTATTACCACCGGATACATACATGTCACAGACACATAATTGGGTGAACCTTTTCAGATTGTGACTCAGCTTTGCTAAAGTCCCCAATTAGAGGTGTCCAGGGTTCTTAAGCACACTCTTATTGCCTTGGATCACAACTTTATTCTTTCTTTTCTCTTTTTTTTTTCTTTTCTTTCTTTCTATTTTTTTTTCGTTTTTCTCCTTCTTTTTTTTTTTGTATTCACTGCTTTTTCTTGCTTCAAGAATCATTTTTATGATTTTTCAGATCCTCAGTAACATGTCTCCTTTTTCATCATTCTTTCAAGAGCCAACAAGTTTAACATTCATGAACCACAAATTCAAAAGACATATGCACTATTTAAGCATACATTCAGAGAACAGAAGTAATGCCACCACATCAAAATAATTAAACTATTATAAAATTCAGAATTCATGCAATTCTTTCCTTTTCAATTAAGCACGTTTTTATTCAAGAAAGGTGATGGATTCATAGGACATTCATAACTTTAAGGCATAGACACTAAGACACTAATGATCATAAGACACAAACATAGACAAACATAAGCACTAAAATTCGAAAAACAGAAGAATAAAGAACAAGGAAATTAAAGAACGGGTCCACCTTAGTTATGGCGGCTCTTTCTTCCTCTTGAAGATCCTATGGAGTGCTTGAGCTCCTCAATGTCTCTTCCTTGTCTTTGTTGCTCCTCTCTCATGATTCTTTGATCTTCTCTAATTTCATGGAGGAGAATGGAGTGTTCTTGGTGCTCCACCCTTAGTTGTCCCATGTTGGAACTTAGTTCTCCTAGGGAGGTGTTTACTTGCTCCCAATAGTCTTGTGGAGGAAAGTGCATCCCTTGAGGCATCTCAGGGATCTCTTGATGAGAGGGGTCTCTTGTGTACTCCATCCTTTTCTTGGTGATGGGCTTGTCCTCATCAATGGGGGTATCTCCTTCTATGTCAACTCCAACTGAATAACAGAGGTGACAAATGAGATGAGGAAAGGCTAGCCTTGTCAAGGTGGAAGGCTTGTCCGCCACTTTATAGAGTTCTTGGGCTATAACCTCATGAACTTCCACCTCTTCTCCAATCATGATGCTATGAATCATGATGGCTCGGTCTAGAGTAACTTCGGACCGGTTGCTAGTGGGAATGATTGAGCGTTGAATGAACTCTAACCATCCTCTAGCCATGGGCTTGAGGTCATGCCTTCTCAATTGAACCGGCTTGCCTCTTGAATCTCTCTTCCATTGTGCGCCCTCTTCACATATAACTGTGAGGACTTGGTCCAACCTTTGATCAAAGTTAACCCTTCTTGTGTAAGGATGTTCATCTCCTTGCATCATAGGCAAGTTGAACGCCAACCTTACACTTTCCGGACTAAAATCCAAGTATTCCCCCGAACCATAGTAAGATAATTCTTTGGATCCGGGTTCATACTTTGATCATGGTTCTTTGTGATCCATGTATTGGCATAGAACTCTTGAACCATCAAGATTCCGACTTGTTGAATGGGGTTGGTAAGTACTTCCCAACCTCTTCTTCGGATCTCATGGTGGATCTCCGGATATTCACCCTTTTTGAGTGAAAAGGGGACCTCGGGGATCACCTTCTTCAAGGCCACAACTTCATAGAAGTGGTCTTGATGCACCCTTGAGATGAATCTATCCATCTCCCATGACTCGGAGGTGGAAGCTTTTGCCTTCCCTTTCCTCTTTCTAGAGGTTTCTCCGGCCTTGGATGCCATAAATGGTTATGGAAAACGAAAAAGCAACGCTTTTACCACACCAAACTTAAAAGGTTTGCTCGTCCTCGAGCAAAAGAAGAAAGAATAGAGTAGAAGAAGAAGAAATGAGGGAGAAGGGAGATGGTGGTTAATTCGGCCAAAGAGGGGGAGAAGTGGTGTTTAGGTTGTGTGAAAATGAAGAAGTGAAGAAGGGTATTATAGGAGAGGGGAGATGGAGTTCGGCCATGTATGGGTGGGTTTGGGAGGGAAAGTGGTTTGAATTTGAAGGGTGAGGTTGGTGGGGATTTATGAAGGATGGATGTGAGTGGTGAAGAGAAAGATGGGATTTGATAGGTGAGGGGTTTTTTGGGGAAGAGGTATTGTGAATGGGGGAAGAAGAGAGAGGGTGGTGGTGGGGTAGGTGGGGGTCCTGTGGGGTCCACAGATCCTGTGGTGTCAAGGAAAAGTCATCCCTGCACCAAAAGTTGCTCAAAATCACGTTTTGAGCTATTTCTGGCGTTAAACGCCGGGCTGATGCCCATTCCTGGCGTTTAACGCCAGGTTCTTGCCCTTTTCTGGCGTTTAACGCCAGTTTGGTGCCCCTTTCTGGCGTTAAACGCCCAGAATGGTGCCAGACTGGGCGTTAAACGCCCAACTGCTAGGCTTACTGGCGTTTGAACGCCAGTAACATCTTCCTCCAGGGTGTGCTGTTTTTCTTCCTGTTTTTCATTTTGTTTTTGCTTTTTTCATTAATTTTGTGACTTCTTATGATCATCAACCTACAAAAAAAGCATAAAATAACAAAAGAAGATAGTCAAAATATAACATTGGGTTGCCTCCCAACAAGCGCTTCTTTAATGTCAGTAGCTTGACAGATGGCTCTCATGGAGCCTTACAAATGATCAGAGCAATGTGGGAACCTCCCAACACCAAACTTAGAGTTTGAATGTGGGGGTTCAACACTGGTAGCGCGAAATTGTGAACAATACTTTTCACAACTCTCATAATCCTTGGTCATGAACTCCAAAAACTTGGTGGTTCAATTCCATGGCATTACACAACTTCGCACAACTAACCAGCAAGTGCACTGGGTCGTCCAAGTAATACCTTACGTGAGTAAGGGTCGATCCCACGGAGATTGTTAGCATTGAAGCAAGCTATGGTCATCTTGTAAATCTTAGTCAGGCAAACTCAAATATATATGATGATGAACGAAAATAATATAAAAGATAAAGATAGTGATACTTATGCATATCATTGGTGTAAGAGCTTCAGACAAGTGTATGAAGATGCCTTCCCTTCCGTCTCTCTGCTTTCCTACTGCCTTCATCCAATCCTTCTTACTCCTTTCCATGGCAAGCTCGTGTAGGGTTTCACTGTTGTCAGCAGCTACTCCCATCCGCGCAGTGAAAGCTAATGCACGCACTCTGTCACAGTACTGCCAATCACCGGTTTGGTTCCCTCCCTACCGGAATAGAATCCCTCTTTTGCGTCTGTCACTAACGCCCAGTAGGTTACAGGTTTGAAGCACGTCACAGTCATTCAATCATTGAATCCTACTCAGAATACCACAGACAAGGTTAGACCTTCCGGATTCTCTTGAATGCTGCCATCAAGTCCTGCCTATACCACGAAGACTCTGATCTCACGGAATGGTTGGCTCGTTTGTCAGGCGAGCACTCGGTTGTCAGGCGATCAACCATGCATCGTGCAATCAGGAATCCAAGAGATATTCACTAAGCCTCAGATGCTTGTAGAACAAGAATGGTTGTCAGTCACCTTGTTCATGAGTGAGAATGGTGATGGGCGTCAATCATCACCTTCATCATGTTGAAGAACAAGTGATATCTTGGATAAAGAACAAGCGGAATTGAATGGAAGAACAATAGTAATTGCATTAATACTCGAGGTACAGCAGAGCTCCACACCTTAATCTATGGTGTGTAGAAACTCCACCGTTGAAAATCATAAGAACAAGGTCTAGGCATGGCCGAATGGCCAGCCTCCAAAGGTCTAAGATAGCATAAACAAAGATAGCTACCAAAAGTCTCCCTAAATACAATAGTAAAAGGTCCTACTTATAGAAAACTAGTACATAGATGAGTAAATGACATAAAAATCCACTTCCGGGCCCACTTGGTGTGTGCTTGGGCTGAGCAATGAAGCTTTTTCGTGTAGAGACTCTCCTTGGAGTTAAACGCCAGCTTTAGTGCCAGTTTGGGCGTTTAACTCCCAATTAGGTGCCAGTTCCGGCGTTTAACGCTGGAATTTCTTGAGGTGACTTTGAACGCTGGTTTGGGCCATCAAATCTTGGGCAAAGTATGGACTATTATATATTGCTGGAAAGCCCAGGATGTCTACTTTCCAACGCCGTTGAGAGCGCGCCAATTGGGCTTCTGTAGCTCCAGAAAATCCACTTCGAGTGCAGGGAGGTCAGAATCCAACAGCATCTGCAGTTCCTTTTGAGTCTCTGGATCAGATTTTGCTCAGGTCCCTCAATTTCAGCCAGAAAATACCTGAATCACAGAAAACACACAAACTCATAGTAAAGTCCAGAAAAGTGAATTTAACTAAAACTAATAAAAATATACTAAAAACTAACTAGATCATACTAAAAATATACTAAAAACAATGCCAAAAGCATACAAATTTTCCGCTCATCACAACACCAAACTTAAATGTTGCTTGTCCCCAAGCAACTGAAGATCAAATAAGATAAAAAGAAGAGAATATGCAATGAACTCCAAAACATCTATGAAGATCAGTATTAATTAGATGAGCGGGGCTTTATCTTTTTGCTCTGAATAGTTTTTGGCATCTCACTCTATCCCTTGTAATTCGAATGATTGGCTTCTTTAGGAACTCAGAATCCAGATAGTGTTAATGATTCTCCTAGTAAAGTATGATGATTCTTGAACATAGCTATTTCTTGAGTCTTGGCCGTGGCCCAAAAGCACTCTGTCTTCCAGTATTACCACCGGATACATACATGCCACAGACACATATTGGGTGAACCTTTTCAGATTGTGACTCAGCTTTGCTAAAGTCCCCAATTAGAGGTGTCCAGGGT